>NW_026067933.1:3667870-3700401 GCF_014885135.2 Alexandromys fortis
AAAAGAAAAGGAAAAAATAACAAAAGATACAAAACAAAATGCATTAAGACAATCATCAATGAGATACTTTTCACATAGTGGTACGTTCCTCTCAAAGAGTCAGAGCTGTTGAAAGATGCAGTTTGCTGTTAAAGCTAGAGGGTGAAACCTAGACTCGCGCGCGCGCCCGCGCGCGCGCATGCTCATGCAGACAGTGCCACTGCACACGCTCCAGTGTCTGTTTGCCGGTGGTATCTTGTCGGAAGACGAAACAATGTAACAATGAACAGAAGGGATTAGACAATCAGGAAGGAAAATCATTTGTGTGAACATTTGTCCCTGGCCTCAGGCAGATCTGCAACTCGTCCCTAAGAAGCAGAAGGGGGAAGGATGAGAAGAGGGAGGGGGGATTATTTTGCCCACTTCCGTAGTGTGTTGACCTCACCCTTCCCTTGAATGGGTGAGTCTGTGGTTGTGCCAGCATTCATGATTTCCTTCAATCTAGGTTATGCAGAGAACCATGGCTATTTTCCATAGACTCAGGCCCCAGCTGAGGAGCATTCCATCCTAACAACTTTTCCCCACAGAGCCAGGAACTAGACACGAGGGCAAACACACTTCTTCAGTCTTCCTTGTCCTTCATGGACAAAGCAAGGACAGGAAGAGTATGCGTTATTACCCCCTACCCCTTAAGGACTGTACTTGCTATCTGTGTGACTTGCTGAATGGCTTGGACTCTGATAGCAAGGAAATTTGACATTCTACAATTATTATTTGATTGGAAGTAGACCTATATTTTTAGATGAATGTCTGAACAATAATCTTGGAAACAAAATAAACACCCTTCTGAAACCCAAAGCACCCTGGTGTGGTTAAATTAAAACAATGGGCAATTAGTTGAGATTCCTTCTTGATTCAATTAGAATTTTCCTATTGAAGAACATTGTTCGGGAATGTTTTAAGACACTTTTAATGCACATTTTTACCAATTTTGGGTGTATGGCCATTTTTTTCTTTGAATTTCACTTTTTTTAAAATAGTAAAATTGAAGCTGTTCTGCTTAGATTTCAAGGGGTATTAGCTCTCTGCTCACATCTTCTGTCTGGTCTTGTGAGAGTGGTCCATTGTGCCTCAGTACAACAGTTTCTTTTCCACACTGAATCTTAGACACTAAAGACAGTCTCTCTTCAATGGGGTTACTACAGGGGGAAAGAAAGGGATTTCAGTGCCCCATAGAAGGGACAATCTAATCCTCTTTGCTGGTACATCTGCTGTGGCGGTTTTGCTCTGCAAATCAAAAGGCACCCCATTAATTAAAGTTCCTTTTCCTTTCATTTTTATTCAGTTTGTGAAATGTGACCAGTATTCACCAAAAAGAAGAAAAAAAAAGTTTCAGGCCACTTTATTCACAAATTTCCACCCGAAGGGTGTGCACTTGGATTTGTTGCCTGATTTCCGCTTACTGTCCCCCCACCCCCCACCCCACTCCCCTTCTATTGGATGGAAGGAGCCCTTCTCTTCTGGCAGAGTGCAGTACATTCAGAGGGCTTTACAAAACAAAGCTTTGAGCTCCGAGTCAGCAACAAACTCATCTTTGTTCGTGTGGTTCTATTAAGGAAAGAAGGCCAATCTTATGCAGGTTTCTATGGCTGGCCTCCCTCACAAAGGCGTTTCTCTGTGTGCGAACTCTCTGGCAGGGACTGCGGACTCTGAGATCATCGTTTTCAGTAACCAGCACAGCAGCTGCAATGAGGATCAGAGAAAGAAAATCATAAACTGGTTTATAGAGTGATTTTTCCTGGGGAGACTGAAATATAAATTCATTCGCGGGTTAGCAGTTAATAAAGGCAGACTGTTTGCTGCACGCATGCGCATAGCTCAAGGTCTCCTCTACATTTTCCTTTAGCTTTGACGCCAAGTATACTTTGACTGGATTTTCACAGCATTTGTCTGGAAGAGGAAGTGAGTTTCCCTGGAAATGCGCAGGAATTCCTCTCCTTCAGTTAATGGTGGTTAGTGTGTTTGGGATCACATTAAATTATAATATCACAGTGTGTCTCCAGGCCGTGAACATTTGTCGAACAATAGAGTGCCGGTTCCCTAAGAGTCCAAATTGGACCACCTGGAGGTGGTTTAAGACTTCTGAGACAGACAATACACTTTTGACAGAAACAAAATAATTCCTGAGGCAAACATTGGAAAACCAACAGCACCAAATCATGGCCATTTGTCACGAGACTTTAGGAAATGGAAATCTGTTTAGACTCTATCCTCGAGAGCAATCTTCGCTCAAATTTCTTCAGGAAAGTTTCAGAACGTTCACTCATATTCTGAATTTAAAATGTTCAGGTTAACTAAGTCATGATAGGCACTGCTGGACTTAAACTTTGTATTGCTGCTGAATGTCACAGAATATGAAACTACGCCCCAGCACTGCTTTCATTCTCTCTGCTCCAATAGCAAAGGTGATACTCGGAGGAAATTCTCATCATGGCTGAGAGTCAGTACAGGATGGTCACCGAAGGCATGAAAAACTCAGGCTACCCTGGATGGCAATATACTCCAGAGAGGAAAAAAAAAAAAACAAATTTGGTTTTGTGTGGATATATAAAATATTGATAAACAGAAGCTGCTTGGAAGATATCTGCTCATAAATTAATCACAAAGTCTAAGAAGAAGAATGTTCATTACATTTTTGTAGATAGGAAATCTTTGGTGTCTCCAGGTTTAGTCACACAGTTTATGATTTTCCTTTCAGAATCCCATAGCATAAATTCAGAGCTTAAAGGAGTTTTTATTGTAATGGTCTGTCCTGTCCCTTTAAGAGGCAAGCCCCGCCCCCTTTTCACTGAGGCAAGCAGATCTGCCTTTCTGCTTCCAGCTTCCAGACTGTGTGCTCTGCCCCTGGTGTCTGCTGCCATGGCTCCTCTCTTCTCCTCTCCCCCTTCTCTCTCTCTCCCTCTCTCTCTCTCTCTCTCTCTCTCTCTCTCTCTCTCTCTCTCTCTCTCTCTCTCTCTCTCTTTCTCCCTCTCCCCTTTTCCCTTCCTTCCATAACCCACTAAAAAAATACTCACTCTTCATGGCATGCTTATCCGTCTCTGTCTCCCACCTGCCGCTGCTCCTCTTGGGACTGGCTGCCCCAACGATGGCCTTGGTTGGTGGGACCAGCTGCCCCTCATGGCCTGCAGCCTGCTGCCCACTGTGTCCTTCTGGGAACTGAAGCATTTTATGTAAACCATTACACTTTTAAGTTACTTTTTTCTAGAAAGCATTGACTTTTCCTTTGGGTCTACAAAGTAATCAAAATCAGCATAAAGGTTGTCATCTCTGCCTTAATTTTCTTTCTGTCCGTCTTCTTTGTTGTGGCTGAAAGCACAGATCAGTCATTATCATTAACTTTTCCTCTCAAACCATCTTGGATTCCTACAAGAGCAAAACCTCATAAGCCAGACCACCCTCAAACAAGAATACCAAGGAACATAAGCGTTTAAGGATCAGATTGAACTCAAGTGATGGCAATGATAAGAACTTTCTCAGCCCACGTTCATTGCAGACCCAGAATTGAAACACTGATTGAGCAGAGCACACCAGCATGCCCAAGACTGTGTCTCTCTTGACCCAATTTTTTTGTAATTAAACCCAAAAGTTTGTGGCAGTATCCTAAACGTGGTTTTGTGGTTCCTAGATCCCGTTAGATCAGTGGTTCTCAACCTGTGGGTCATGACCTCTTTGGGAGCCCCATATCAGATATCCTACATATCAGATATTTACATTATTATTCACAACAGTAGCAAAATTAGCTACAAAGTAGCATGTGTTTATTTTTATATGTATTTGCTATTTTGCCTGTGTGAGGGTATCAGGTCCCCTGGAATTGGACATACAGACAGTTATGAGCTGCTGTGTGGGTGCTGGGAATTGAAGCTGTGTCTTTTGGAGGAACAGCTGGTACTCAATTCATGAGCCATCTCTCCAGCCCCACACTGAAATAATTTTCTGGTTGGGGTTCACCACAACATGAGAAGCTGTATTGAAGGGTCACAGAATTAGAATGTCGAGAACCACTACTCTGGATAGAGGACAGACTGAATAAACCCCTTCCATGCTTTGCATCATTACTTGACTCTTTCATACCATGCTACGGACAGGTAACTAAGGCTAGCCTGCTGGGGCTGCTGGAGCTCTGGCTTTTGCCCTCCATGTGAAGAACCATGATGGGATTAAAAGCAGAGGTGAGAAGCCTGTGCTGCTCAACTCCATGAAAACCTAGCCTAAGTTATTACCATACTCCTCTTTTTCCAATTCATGGCTACCAAGCACAGATTCCAGGGGGGAAAATGTTATATTTTCATATTGTAGAATGAGATTTGATAGCAAAGACTTTGTCTATCTTTTTTATTGTTTCAGGCAAAACAAACAAACCAACAACCTACAAGAGCTAGTTACAGAGTAATGATAAATGTATATACCTGCTTTTCTGGAACACAGAGCTAGAGGGGAGAAAGACAAGCAATGTGTTGTGTAGATTCCTATCATGTGATGACCTTCCCACTTTATAAAGGAGGAAATGTACTGAGTGCACGTAGGAGAAATTACTGATATCCTGAAAAATCTATGCAGTCTATTCAGTCTATTCTGAAAAATCTATTCAGTCTATTCTGAAACTTGTCTGGCTCAGGGGAGTTCTCTTCACAGGCAATTACCCTGATACTTTGTTAAAAACGTTCTGCATTTATGCCAACTGCACTTTAGGATAATAATTCACAATGGGTAAGGATGAGCCTCTGAGTTATTTGCCCAAGATTTCTGAGCAACTGTTCCTGTTTGTCAGTGACGGATGAGTCACAGTTCAGATGAGATCTGGTCAATGTGCCAGTTGTTACAAGAAAACAAGAACGATTTCTACTTTGGAATCCTCGTCACAAGTCTAAACTTCTCTGGGGTTGAAAAATAACCCTGAAGACACATACCGCAGTACTTGATAGACTATGGCACATAAAGGATCTTTCTACCTCCTCCACACAAGCTAGGGCTTGACTAGAGGGTGTTTTTGTTATGAAAAAGGAAAGATAATGGCTGAACTAATGAGAAAGACCATGACAGAGAAATTGATAAAAATAAGTCCATGTCAGAATGCTTGAAGATCTGTAAGAGGGTTTAGAAACAAATAATCTTGATTTGTAGTTTTTCCCATTGGTTGTTGGCCTTTGATCTGGTTTATTCTCTTTCCATTCTTAGCTCCAAGCTCTAATTTGAGAGATGGTACAGACATACATACAGGCGTCTTATATAACTACAGCCATGTCAGCCAACAGCTGTGCCTGGACCACTTCTTAGCTCTGGAGAGTGCACATCTGCAGCCTGTTCTACCACTGGAGGTATGAATCAAACGGGAAAGTGGAAGACAGTTCCACCAACAGGTTTTCAGACAGTGAATAGTAGACTCTAGCCCCCTTGAGCACATAATCTCCAAGGGAAGTATAGCGTCCATTTCACACATTCCCTTGTAGACTTTCAATTTAGTGTTCATCATGTTGGGGTCAGGAGGATGGTAATGGAGGTGGGGAGAGAGTCCTCTACTGTATACCCTTCCAAGCTCAGTCCCAGCTCACTTTCTAGGCTTTAGCAAGAATTTGGCTTTTAATGTAATAGAGCTGAAAAGATATTGAAATGTAATTTTAACTTTAAGATCTTATTGTGGTTACAATGTGATGAAGTCACCTGGAAAAGAATAAGATTTCAAGGAGGATCCCTAGAAAACAACTGCAGAACTGTAGACAAGAGATCATTATCCCTGCAGGCTGCTATGAACATTATCAGTTAACAACGAACACAGTGCCCTCATATTCTTCAAAGCCCTTTGAGATACTAAGAAACAGATTCATCTGTGGGAGGAAGACAGAGTGAGAAATAAAGCTCTCATTCCCACACTTCTTACCACCTACACCAACGTGGCTTTATTAAGCGTGTCCCTTTGATAATAGAATTTTAATACTCCACTTGTTTTGATCAATATGACTTTTAAAAAATGCTTCCCCAGAAAGAATAAAATTGTAAATAACATCATTGTTTGCTGCAGGAACATTCTGAAAAACAAAAAAAGAATGTTAGATTGCATAACAAAATCCAGAATACTTTGCTATGTCTACTAACTAATCTGTTTTATTAAAGTCCTTCCACAGTCTCACGTGAACCCTTAAATCTCACAATTCTGCTCTCTTTTCCCTTATACTGAAAAGTTACTAAAAACCACACAGGTACTGTTCCCTCTTTTTCTCATGCTATGGTTTATGGATGGTTTCAGGTTGGGTTTTTTAATTATCCACGTATTAGAGACTCAGTTGATTGTGTGGTGATAATAGCAGTGATGGTACCTTTAAGAGTTGGATTCTAGAAGGGATATTCTGGGACTATGCCCATTAGAATCTATTGATCCCTGTGTCTCAGTCTTCCTGTTGGCAATATGATCATTTTCTCACAGTCAGGAAGACCCTCACCAAGCTGAATCAATGTCAATTCAATGCATGGAATCTCTTAAAACATGAGCTAATAAAAATCTTTTCTTTATAGGGTTTGACTGTCTCTGGAAATTTGTTATAGCAATAATAATAGCAAACCTCATTAGGAAAAAAAACTCTCAGTTTTGTCTTATTCCTGTTCTTTTGGTGATAGTTATGGAGAACTGGACTTTGAGAATCCTGGGAATCCAATGAGATCCAGCCAAGGCCACCTGTCAATGCAATACAAGACTTTCAGTCTAAAAGTGATGCCATATACCTGTAGGGCCCTTAGAACATTAAAGTCATAGGCCTCTCTCTATTTCTTAGTTTTTATTTTCCTTTGGTACCTACATTTTTCTTTATTTTGTCGTATAAAAATTATAAGCCCAATTATAGAACCACTTGTTTGCCTAAACAGATTTGAAAACTTGCTATTCTTGCTGAAAATCCACCTTATTCTGTGACACGGAATCTGTCTCTTTTATTTTAGTGCTGTGTGCCTACAAGGAATGTTGTAGGAAAAAGATGGGGAAAGGGTCTCCTTAGTCTTTTCCTGAATTAATCCTGTAAACTGGTAAACTCAAAAAGGTTTGTATACTGACTGGCCTCCCTTAGAAAAATATTTATTCCCAGTAAGAGACCAACTATTTTAAACAGTCCCCTATTAAAAACCTGTAGAAAATGTCATCAATATTGTCCATATTCACCACTCTACAAAATAGAGTTTGAAGTCATAGCCACAATTACAAGACAAGAAAAAGTTTTTTTAAAAAGATAATTCAAATGGAAAGAAAGAACTTAAATTATCCTTGATTGGAGATTTTAAGAATGTATACTTAAATTGCCTAACAAAATGATTTTGATTTATGGTCAGTAGGAGGTATAAATAAGACATAGCAACTCATCTTTCAAAATAGTAAGGAGTTTCTTAACCTCAGCTCTTGGAAGTTCTGAATGTAACAGTTGCCTGGAAAAGGAAAACAACTGAAAAAAATTGTACAGTAGTAGATCTATTAACATGGCTTCAAATTGTGTACCAAAAGCGGAGTCTTGCAATTCTTGTCTTGAAACAATCTTGTTAGTGAGCAGCATCAAGTGTTTAGAAGTTTTACATGTTTGTTTCCTATATACAATTGTTTGGATCTTTTGTTTGAATAAACAGTTTGTATTCCTATAGTATTCTTTTGTTTGAATAAACAGTTTGTATTCCTATAGTATTCTTTTGTTTGAATAAACAGTTTGAAGAAGAGTTAAAAAAATCTATATTGTCAATTTAACTAACAAACTCTTATATATAGTGCTGTGAGGTGTTTGACTTGGAGATAGGAATCTGTGATCTCAATCTGATTTGAATTCCCATGGCTGAGAAGTAGAATAAAGTTCTAGTCGTAATTCCTCCCTTGCATCTGTCTGAGTAATAATATTAAGATGTGTGAACTTTCTTTTAGGAATTATTGATTTTTATTTTGACAGTTTTATACACACATGTACACATAAATATTTTGATTATGTTCTCCCCCCCCCATTGCCTTCCTCTTGCTTTCCTCCTTTTCTTCTCAGTTTGTTCATATAACTGGCAGAAATGATATCCTTTTCTGCTGTAGCTGTTAATTTTCAAGGAAGGCGTGGAGTCTCATGAGTACATTTTTAAGCAATGATGGGAGGTTGAAGCTCCCAGTCTTATACAGGCATCCATAGCTGTTATGTGTTCATGGTTGCAGAAGCTATCATGTCAGAATGGCAATATTTCATGGCATTTCCCAATAACGTCCTACTCTTACATTATTCCTGTATTTTCTACCATGATATTCCTTGGGCCATGCAGGTGGGCAGGGAGAATGAACTATAGATGTCCTGTTTAGAGTTGAGTACTCAACAGTCACTTATTTTAGCACTTGAACCAGATAGGAGTCTCTACATTGACGACAGCTCTCTGCAAAAAGGAGTTTCTGTGACCCAAGATGAAAGCCACCCTAGCCTAGGGTTACAAACATCAATATTTAGAAGGAAGTCCAACAGCGTATCACTTTAGGGGAGCAATGATGGTATACTTCCATTTGCATCCATGACCTCCCAATCCCTGAGTCTTTGAACAGATTTATAATACAAGGTGTGTATTCTCTGCCATAAAGCAGGTCTACATCTCAATCACAAAGTTATGGGCTGTGCCCTGTAGAGCTGTGTGACTACCACACCAGTGACATCTTGCCTTGCAAGTCAGAATTTCAGTAAGCATGTTCTATAGCTGGATGAAACAATTAGCCATTTCTCTCCTCTACCAGCCCACCTAAAACATTCTTGGAATGTCAGCAAAGATGGAGTTTCCAGAATAGCTAAAACTGGATTTTTCTGTATCCTACGTAGAGCCTCCAGAAATGGCATCTGCCTCTCTAGTTCTGGTAGGCAACTAAGAGCGATGACACTAGTCCGTATTCTTTTTGGAGACCTCGGGAGATTCTTTGGTCACTAACTCATAGGGAGGCATCCTGAACCTGGGTGCTGGGGTTTGTACTTAAAAGCACATGACTTCTGGAAAGAGAATTATCCATTCCTGAAGGGCAGCACCAATCCGAACTCATGACCATTATTAGTACCATTATGCTGATTAAATACTCAGATAACTTTGGAGAGTTCAAGAGTAGGTTCTAGAGGATGTATATGTATATGTTTCTCTGTATATAGCATCTCCTCGATGATAGTAGTAACTGTCACCTCATGTGGAATACAGCAGAGAAGCTGCTGGGATGCTGGATGGTTTGGCTACAGAATAGGAAAACCTGAAAAGGTGAAGACTGAAGCTGTCGCATTTGGAAACTTTGTATATTCTTATGACAATTCAAATAGAGATGGGAATTTGGAATGCTCACACCCCAGGTGCTGATGGACCTTGGCAGCTTACATTGAAGAATAACCACACGAACTACAGCTACAATGGGAATCAACAGTAACTGCACTCTCACTGGGCTGCACAAATGAAACTTTAGGACTTGACTCTTGTTATTGACATGTCTTTACTATTGTTCATCATGTGGGTTTACTTAGTAAGGACTTTACTTCCATGGGACTTGCTTATTAGAAAGAGGAAAGATGTCATTAACTTCGATTTTAGGTGCTTCCTGGAAGCTCCATTTAAATAAACATTGAAATTTTTGGTTATTTAATAAATATCATGAAAATGCTAACATACTACACTCTTTGGAACCCATGCTTCAGTATCTTTATCTTGTTTCACCAACCAGGATTAATTTAAATAGAACTGTAATAATTTATTATGTGGTTTAATTGGATATCCATGTTAAATGGCTATCAATACTATTTTATCACTGGCCTTTGTATAGTAAAAGGCTCCTAATGATCATTTAGTCTAAACACTAATTCTTCAAATTTAACAGCATCCAGTATTCTTTTATATCCCTCTCCCCTTTGAAAGTTGAACTATAACACATACAACAAAGTGCATAATTTTTTTAGGAAAGTCAATAAATTCACATACACATATACACCACTCCAGAGTGTTCACTGTTCAAATAAAGGTAATATTTGAAGCACAGTATTTCAGTGTACCAAGCAACCAGAAAGTAAATGCACAAAGACAACCACTTTTTGCCTTTTGTCAGTATAGGTCAGGATCTGTGTGTGTGTGTGTGTGTGTGTGTGTGTGTGTGTGTGTGTGTATCAACTTCATCCACTGTAAATGGGATCACACATATATTAATGTTTGTCTTTTTCAACTTCTTAGCTCTAGGAGATTCACCCACACTATTGTGTTATGACATCCTTTTGTACTGCAGCATCTTATGTAGTATCTACTAATGTTCATTCCAACACATTTAAAACAGTTTGTTTAGGGAGTCTCCAGCCAGAAGACATTTGAAGTGAACATTGACAACTTGTTTGTATCATTCTATCCTCTTACCAGCAATGGCCAAAATTTCTATTATTCCACATCCAAGAGAATTCTTGTGCCTTTCTTATTTCTGTGCATATTGGTACAGCAAACATATTATTTTGGTTTTTATTTGGACTTGCAAAATGGTTATTGATATCAGTGCCCTTTAATGTACTTACGGAAACCTGTATTAATACAAAATATAGGAAAGAAAACAAATAGTATATGAAAGAAGTCAATGATGGTGAAGTACAAGAAACAATAACATGAAATTAGGGGTAAAGATAGAAGCAGCAAGTAAACACTGTGATTCATTAAGAATTCAATGATAATTCAGGATAGGTAGCCAATCTTCTTAATGAGGTACTCCACTAAATTTACAGATAAATGTTTCTAACAAAGTGATTCTGGTTGATGATAAATAACAAGTATTAAGAAGCCCTAGTAAATCATTATTAGGTTTCAAAATAATACGGAGTCCTTTTATGCCAGCCCTTAAGAGAGTTATCTAGCAGCTGTATTCCCAAAGGAAATCTATTAGAATATTTTGTGAAAGAGTAGACTGATTAATATTCTTTAAACCTCCCTTTCTCAATAAAGCAGAACCTCACATTCATCACTTTTTAATGGTTCTGTAATCCTGGAAAATACAGGTTTAGAAGTCGTTAGCTATGCATTTCTGATAAACCTTGCCAAGAATGAGAGGTTCTCTTTAGAGGTTTTGTTCAATAGTGATACAAAGATAATAATCCTCATAAGAGTGCCATAAGCTACTATGTATCTATTAATAATGTGTACCACCAGCTGCTATGTATCTATTAATAGTTAATATGTGCCATCAGCTATTATGTATCTATTGATAATTGATGTCAAGAAGGGACTGAGCCTTTGGAAAACTTGCAAGAAAGCATCTACCAGTATAGTCATTATTTCTCTTGAGAATATTTTTTCATAAGTTTTAGCTGTCAAATAGCAACATTTTCACATCAGAGATTTTTCACGTGAAAAAACAGTTTCCTTGTAGCACTCACAACTCAGTATCTTACAATAATAGCTGGAATTAAACATTTTGCTTTAAATTAGTAAAAAAATTTGCAGCAAATTAACATTTTATTTAGATGAGAAGTAACTCCGTCACCTTTTCAAAAGACCATAACAAAAATATCCAAAAGTTTATGAATGAACATCAATAAAGCTGTCTAAAGTCACACGTTTCAAGAGCTACAAAGAGATGGCCAGGAGCTATTCTCTCTCCAGATTTTTCCTGAGTATTGTTCCTAAAGCTTGGGCCTTGATACACCACACTGAAAAGTAAATCACTTTCATTATTCACAAGAGAGCATCCTCAGTAGTAGCCTGGATTAGTATTTGCAGCACCCCAAGGATTCAACTTTCCTGAAGAATAACGTGAGTACGTTATTTATGATTATAACTCAAGCTTTGGCTAAAAGCTGTAAAATTGTAGATATTAAAAAATAGAAAATATAGTTGAGAAGGTTTTTTTTTGTTGTTTGTTCTCAGAGATAGGGTTTCACTGTGTAGTCCTGGCTGTGCTGGAACTTATTTTGTAGACCAGGCTGGCCTCCAACTCACAGAGATCCACCTGTCTTTGCCCCCTGAGTGCTGGGGTTAAAGGCGTGCACCACCACCACCCAGATAAGGTGAAGGTGAAGCTGGGGTATTTGACAGAATGCACTATGGTTCTCTAGATAAAAGAGGGAAGGTCATTTTGTTTTGTTTTATTTCACTTTGTGTGTATGTGGGAGGGGGAGGGTGTACCTTTGGGTATGGGGTCTCTCATTGGCCTGGGCCTTGCTTTATGATTAGGCTAGGATGGCCTGCCAGTGAGCTCCAGGGATCCACATGCGGATGGAATCTGTGTAGCTTATGCTGACTGTCTCTGTCCAATGGCTCAGAGGAGGCACAGGGATAGTTTAGGCTAGACATCTTCAGTAGCTCAGGGATGTCATGTGTTACATCCTCAACATAGGCGTGCTCAATAAAGATGATCTTGAAGGTACAGAAATTCAAAAGAGCCCGATGTTTAACAGAAGGGAAAGCTAGGAAAGAAGGAACTGCCTGAAGGATTCTAGGTTTTTCTTGTTTGTCTATGCTTTTTATGAATTGAAAAGTCAAGGTGCTTTACCTGGTTGGTGAGCACCTGGAATTCCCAGGGGCCATTGTGAGCTGTGGGGTGCTGTAGGAAGTCTTATAGACAGTGGTTACCCACCCACTGGGGCGTGGCCTCTTATACTATATATGCCTATGTAGAGCATGCCTATATCTGGCCTCTTTTCCAGCCTCTCTGTTCCGGTTGTGGATTTTGGTTTCTGTTCTCCGTTCAAGCAGAGGATTCTGATTTGTGAGTTTACTTCTAAATAAATAAACATCTATTTCTTAATTCTGAGCTAGTGTGGAATTTCTTTTAAGTGTCCTTCTTCAGTGGGTGAGTGAGAAAAGCCAGGATGCCACCAGAAAGCATTATTCCCTAGTAGTTCTTAAGTAACTCAAGTGGCCTGTAAAACTTACAAGTTATATGTGGTGATATTTCTACATGACTACACTTTCTATACAACTACCCAGTGTCGTACATACTTTTGTCATTGGATTTCCTTTTAAAGTGTTTCTTAATATTGTGTTAGGTTAAGTCATAACAATATTCAGGCCAATTTATTCTGTAGCTTGTTCACAATTTCCACACAATATGTACACTCTTATCTGAACACTTCCTACATACATGTCCTGTGAATAAATAATTTATGACACATCCCCAATGATTGCTTATATTTGAGTTTGAGGCTGAAAGATCAATTTCGGAGACAAGGCTGTTAATGGAAGCAGGTTCTCCAACCCAGTATCTTCTAACAGTTCTCATTGCACATAGGTCGTTCTTTTTCGAAAAATGTACCTTTGCACATATATGATGTATATATATGTGTACATATGATGTGCATGTATGTTTGTATGCATAAATATGTGTATGTTCTTGCCAAGGCACACATGCATACTGTGGTATGCATTTGGAACTTAGAGGACCAGCTTGGATGTCAGTACGTACCTTCTACCTTGTTTTGAAACAGTGTCTTATTTTTGTTGTTCATTCCCTACACCATACTCCACATTTATTGCCCTGCCATCTTTCAAGGGTTCTTCTATCTCTGCCCCCCATCTGGATGCAGTAGACCAGGGATTATAGATGTGGATTGCCAACTCTGCCTTTACTTGTGTTCTGAAGATTCAAACTCACGTCCTCATCCTTATAAGAAATGAACTTCGCCCACATCTGCCAATCCTTCACATATGTTCTTATTCAGTCTTTGTCCAACACATGTTTTACCTCTATTGAGAGCTGGAAAAGAATTTGCACACTGTGTATATTGTTAACAAAGAACAAATTTGGAACTTTACAGAGACTGAAATGGTTGCAGTTATTCCAATGTAAACACTTGAGCATATGTTTGCAGCCTTGGGAAGGGTGCTGAGTTCCTAGATCTGTGGGTGTCTATACTTAATGCTGTTGAGAAAGCACACGGCAGCTGATGAAAGGAACAGAGTAAGAGAACCAGAAGTCATCCACTAGAAAGATATACATGCAGGAGCTTACCAGGAGAGTTAACTTTTCATACATTGCAACAAGAAATTATGATATTTTCATTTTGAAGAACACCTTTAGGCCAGTGAATTACTCAGTTGATAAAGGTCCTTGCTGCCTTGTCTGACAGCATGAGTTCTTTCTAGAGCTCACATAATTGAAGGAAGGAGAGAACCAACTCCCCCCAGCTGGCCTCAGCTTTCTCATGTATGTATACATGTGAGTGCGCATGTACATGCATAGACACACACGTTGTGTGCACACACGCACACCAATAAAAAGTAATAAAATTTTTTAAAAGATATTTAACAGATAATTTCTTTTTATGATAATTTAATGGAATTATCATTATGTATATAGATCAATATATAAAAGAAATAATGCATTCTTGTTCCCTGATATTTTATTCAGCATTGTTTCCAGCAATGCATGTGTGGAAAATAGATGAAGTTTCAAAAAATGTATTTTAATGGATATAGAATTACATCACTTTCCCCCTCCATTTCCTCTATCCAACTACTTCTATTTTCTCCTCAAATTAATGTCTACTTTTAGTTCTTATTATTGTTATATATGCATACACACTTATTGTTACATATGCATACAAACGCACACACAAATATACAAATACTACCGGCTGAATTCATTTTCAATTTTTTGTGTTTATATGGCTTCATGCTAAACAAGGAGTACGTAAAGTTTTAGTCTGCCTTTGGGGACAAAATGCATGACATTTAGGTCCTCAACATTACCATAAGCATGATATTTTGAATTTGACAGACAATATTACTGAATATGCAAAAGGTTTAATGTTTCCTATGCTTTATCAATACATTATAAAGTAATGGTTTGTGTTTCCACTGAAAGGACACAGTACAATTTTAAAGTTCCCCTCATTTGGAACTTTCCTGACTCTTAGAATCTCCCCAATAAGTGTTTGTTAAATCAGTAAACTCTAGCAATAAAAGCATCACCATTTAAGTGACCCAAAGATAATCAAACTCCAAACATTTCAGTGTTGGCCTGGAGATGAGAAAATAGATTTGATAGAAAGCAATTCTATCTGAACATATTTTGACTTGATTCCCTTTTATTCCTAACTGCTGGCATAGATCATGATATGTGGCAAATGCTAAAAACTCTTTGTTGGTTGCATGGGTTCTTCCTTTCATTTGCAGTTATATTCACTTGTTTACATTTCTTTGCACTGCTTGTTTGGTTAGTGATGTGGTGTTGCAAGCAATACAGAGCAGTTAACTTTGAATGCTTGTGAGCGTCCATCCTCAAGAGTCCATAAATAAGGTACTTGAGAAGTAAGGGAAACTTTCGCATTTCAGAACAGATACCCTGCTGCCTTCATTATATGACCAAAGATAGATGTAATGAGCATGGCCAGTAATAAGCATGAGTAAGAGAAAGAGAATATAAGGTTATGGAAAAACAACACATAAAGATGGTGATTGAGAGGGATGTGGGAGTGGATGGCTCATTTGAGTTAGAGAAAGCAGAAGTATACTGAAGAGTAATGAGATACTTGGTTAGAAAATTTACAGAGTCAGGACCCTGCTGATGAAGGGCTTAGGTACCAGACTCTAGAATTTAAGTGAGATGGCATGGGAAGGAGAAAGTGATTCTAGGAGATGGCTCAGTGAAAAAGGCTCTTGGGAAAAATGGCCCTGGTGAATGTGCCTCATAAAACAAATGGCTCAGCAGCTGGGCATGAAGCTCATAGCTGAAGGGTCAACACTCTTGGGAGGTTTCTGGGATCTGAAAGAAGTACAAATGCAAAAAGTGTCCCAATAGTAGTATGTGGGGACAGGTGGGCCAAAAGTGAGCTGAAGGGTGTGAGTCAAAGACTAAAGGATATTTGGCTGGTGTTTTTTTTTTTTTTGGTTTTGTTGTTGTTGTTATTGTTGGGGTGTTTTTTTGGTGGGAGGGTATGTGCTTTTTGTTTATTTTTATCCAGATTAGTAGATTTGTTTACAACCACTCTTGTAAAATACTTTTAAAAATAAAACTAATTTCTTTGCAAGTTACAAATATCAACTATGATAAACTAATTTTTTTGGTGGATAATATACATGATTAGGTAGAAAGAGGCAAGGTCACACTGGAAGATGAATTATCAAATGACAGTCAAAATCTATTTATGACTCGCTCTTCTTGATCAAATTGTTCCCTCTTAGTGTTCTACCACCATGCTAACTTCCTGACCAATATCCCTGTTGACTCTATCTACCTCATCAGCCACCAGACTGACCTGAGTGGCCCAACCTGCTCTGTCTGGGATTAAAAGATAAGTTTCTACCATAATATTCTTCTCTTTCAGGTAATTGGTTGGCAATGAGAGTATCTGATCTGAATCATATCACACAACGTAATATTTCTGACTCAGTTTTAAGAACAACAAAATAAATACTCATATTTCCTTCTAGGAGGCACCTTCTGGCTATTTGAGAAGTAACATTAGTTTTCAGTTTTGTGTTAAGTTCTTTTCAAGCACAGTTGATGACTTGTCTTCCTTCTGGACATTCCCTAGTCATCGTCACAAACCCCTGTAGAGGTGATCAACTCTCATGGTTTAAGCTGGATGCACCAGAAATGTGTGCTAATGCTGTAACCAAAGCATCCACTGACCCTTTCTCTTCTACCAGTTGTTGTTGTAAGGAGGCTGAAACCAGTCCTGAGTAGATGATCAGGTAAAAAGCCAACAGCAGCAAAAGAAACAGAAGCTAGAAACCTGATGGCATCCATGCTTTTAAATTTAACTAAATCCATCATTGAAAGAACTCTACCTCTTTAATAGTAATTCCTCCTTTCTGTTCCACATCTCTCAGTTGACCTCTTTCTCTTGGGTGATAAAGACAGACACAAACTCCTGTTCAGCCAAGTCTACCTGCACATCCAGAGTGAAGGTTATAGTCTCTGGCGTCTTTCAAGCTAACTTTTTGTGACAGTGCAATGTCCTCATACAAACACTGAGCATTCTGCTTTCTGTGTGGCATCATGGTCATTTTAGGAATATTTTTTTTTTCCTTTCTCTTACAGAAGATAATAGCCCTTGCTTCAGATCTACTGCTTTTACAGTGTAAGAGACCACGCCCAGGTGGGCTGGTATCTTAAATGCTATTGGCTGAAGAAGCAGAATGTGCTCCCACAGCATTCTTTGATATGCCCTGGGGTCCCAACATCATTCCAAACGTGATTTATTTGACTTTGATATGATGTTGCACCACACCACACTGCACTGAGTTTTCTAGTTATATCTTTGGAATTTTTGGCTTACTTGGTTTCCCAGTTGACTTGTTAGAGCCAAAACAAGTACCTTTGATGAAGAGTTTTTTAAACTGCTTCTTGAATTCTTTGGAGCCTTTTATTCAAGTGTATGACAAAAGAAAATGTCTTTCCTGTTCATATCTGGGCTTTAACAATTATATTTTTTTCGTTAATATACAAAACCAAATGTTTTAACTTGACTAGGAAAGAGATAAGCTACTACTCAGCCTTTTAGAAGCTATGTAGTCACCCCAGAAATGGAGAAACTAGAGATGGCTCCTTTCTTTTGTCCATGTGTTAGATTCTCTTCCACTTTACCACATGATTTATGAACAGACGTTTTGAAATTTTTCATATTCATCAACATCTCCATTTGGTAGGTCTTTTCATCTTGACTTATGAGATGGGGAGAATTCATCTGAAAGTCTACTGAGTCCATCTTTGCTGTCTCCATTTAGCTTATCTTTTGTTTTAGCTTAAGCTGGGATTGGGTGCATCCAAGTCATATGTGACATCTCTCATTACTGTTTCCTCATCAGAGTCTTAATGGTACCTGACTTCCTTTTACCACTGTGTGAGTTTTCTTAGCACCTTAAGATCCCTTATTGTATCAGGATTTGTTTTTGTGTGCATTTGTTTTTATGTTTGCTTTGTTCTCTTTTCTTTTTCAGACTGAGTTTGCGGTAGAATCTTTAAAGAATTCCTCTACAGGCTTCTGGTGGACTGGGACCATTATGCATCCTTAATTAGTTTAAGCTACTTGGTACTCAAGCAAAGATTCTGTCATGATTAAGCTCAACTAATACTATTTCAGAGGCTCGGTCTATTATCACCGTGGCAGGGAGCAAGGCAGCATGCAGACAGACATGGGCTGGAAAAGTACCTGAGGGTTCTACATGCTGATTCTGAGACAGGAAGCGAGGGCATTTGGCTGGTTTTAAGACTGGTTTATATTGTAGGTATTAAAGACCACAAGAGACTATGATCCTCTTGAACAAAGATAATAATAAATATTTGCAGTTGTAGAGAATTAATCAGCATACTTGTGACAGCTGAAACAGCAAGAGTAAGTAGGCAAGTATAAAGGATACTTAGAAAAGGGAAGAGAGAATAAATATCAAAGTGAGATTTAGCTGGTTCTTAAAGTATTGACTAATATGACTGGAGGAAACAGGAAAACCTATGACTGAGAAAGTAGGAATATAGTGTGCTGAGTAGGAAGACCTCAAGGGAACACACCAAGCCAGTAATTCTTTTAAATTCTTCTCAAAGAATTGTTAAAATATGCCATGTGATTCCTGTAATAAATAACTGGCTAAAATGAACAATAAATATAATACCTCTAACTCCATTATTATAAATATTTCAAGGTGAAAATATGATCTAAATTCAGGCTTTTAAAGTATACATGCCAAAGTTCTATGAGTGAGGGAAGAGAAAACATGGGGATAAGATTAAAATATCAAGCTGTGAAATACATAAACTTGTATGCAAGACATGTATTTGCAAGAGTGCTGCATGGAATTTGCATGGTATCCAAGGAAATAAGGGACTGACAAAATCAGCTCATGTTCAGCCCTGATTTATTCAATCCTCTATTTGCTTCCAAGCAATAAGTTCTTTCTGTACTGTTACATTTTATATAAATATAAGGTAATTTAACTATTAATCTTGGGCCTGGAGTGATGGCTCAGTGATTAAGTGCCTTTATTGCTCTTCTGTAGGATAGCAATTCTGTTCTCAGCATCCACATCAGGCATCTCACAGCTCCTTGTAGCTTCATCATTAGGGGATCTGATACCCTCTTCTGACCTTTGGGCACCTACACACACACATACATGCATACATACATAATACATACACATACATATATTAAAAAATCTTTAAAAACACTATTAATCTGATTTATCAGGAATATCTTGTAGCCATGAACTGTTCTTCATGTAGAACCAAAAAGATTAGGTAGGAACAAATGTCAACTCTTTCTAGTGCTCCTCCGTTTGATTCCGTCACTGTAATATTGACATCACCATAGATATCCAGGTCTTTTTTTTTTTCTAGAAATGAAATTTATCGACACCATATTGTTTAAGACACTTAAATTGCCAGCAGCTGATGTTTGAGTGAAAGGACAACCAAAGGAAAAGAAAAAAAATCAAAACAATTGAGTACAACATATTCTGAAAGATGTCACACTCAATAAGAAAAGACACCAATTATTTTGAGACGCTTCAACTCAGGATATTCAGAAGTCAAATTCAAGAAGCAAAAAATAAATTTGTATTTGGAGAAAGCTGTTTATTTTTCCAGAAAACATTGATTAAAATATTGGAGGTACAGCACAATAGTCAGATGTAAGACTTATCTAACACTGTCAGGGTTGAATTCCAGACTCTGTGCCATAATAACAAAGAAGCCCACAAAACCCTTACTCAAGGAAAAGAAGAGTGCGCTAAGTGTTAGAAGGCTTGAGCTTGAGATCTGAGATCTCCTTCTACCATTAAAGAAGTGATAACCCCAGGCCGTACTTTAACTCATCGACTATAATATTTTCTGATGCATTAATATATAGGCAATATTATTACAGTTCCAAAATTAACACCAAATTAATAGACTCTACATGTTTAACAAAAAGGTATTAAATAGCCAGAGCCTGGAAAGCCTGTGTGAAGTGCCGCTGATGGGAGTTCTTAAATGAGAAGACGCAGTTCTGACGAGTGACTTAGAAAAAGGTAAATGCCAATGCCAATTGGAGCTAAGCAAATTCTATAACCAAATACTAATAAACTACCATATAAAGTGCTTTCTTGATGAGGATCTGGTGATATCACCAAATAGTGTTTCTGAATTATTAATTCACGCTAAGAATTTGTGTTAGTAAGAAGCAGCACACTTTTAAAATGTTTTGCAAAATTATTTTCAGCTGTTTTTGAGATGAAAAGAAAATATTAGTTTTAATATTACCTAAAATTTTAATATCTCATATAAATGAATATTCATTTCTTTGAAAAGATATTGACCTCATAACTGTCATCACCATTAACTCATTGAAGCAATGCTTAACACCAACATCAAAATGGAGTCCCCTTTTACTATTCAGTATTTCATCATCCCAGCTCTACGTGACAGACTTGCAAAGAAAAATGAGGTTCTCCAAGTCACACTCAGATTCTCTGCTAGATGAGCTTGTAGTATACCTAGATCTGTAATAAAATAATAGTTACCCTCAAAAACGAGTGAGCCATTTTGGTAAGACTGTAAATTAAAATGGTAACTACTGACATTTTTGTCTCTGTATCCAAATATCTGTTCTATATTCACCTAGAGTCAATCTATATTTGCCTATATTTAAGTATGTGATAAAAATCTATAAAATTTAGAAGGGAAGTTAAATCTCTTCACTACCAGAACTCTTTAATTATAGCAGGAAAAACACCTACTTAATGTAAAGAACATATGTATACAGTAGATAAGAACTCTTCAACAGAATTTTGATTTTTGTTTAAAAGAAGGCCACATTTGTGTTCACATTCAACATCTTAAAAAACTTGGTAGGAATATATTATTTTCTAAGTGCTATGATCAAACATTTGTTGAGAAGTACCTTAATTTTCAAAAAGTCTTATTTTGGCTCAGTTTGAGTATATACAGTCTTTTATGGCAGTGAAGGCATTGCGGCTGAAGCATAAGGTGTTGGTTACTTTGTGTCTATAGTTAGAAAGTAGAAACCGATGTCTTACTTGGTATGAAGTCTCTCTGTCTCTCTGTCTCCCTCACTGTCTCATATTTATTCCGTTATTCTGGGGATGCTACCACCCACATCCAGGTTAGTTAATCTCCTTAGTAAACCTCTCTGGAAATACACTTTCAGATATACTCAGAGATGTGTCCCTAGGTAGTTCTAAATCAAGTTATAATGATGATTAACCACCACAAAGGGTGGGTACTTTCTCTTTTGATATACATGAACAGGTAACTTCAGTGTGTGCACACACATATTTTTCTTTTGAAGGGGCTCACAGTCTTCTTTTTTCCAACATATGAGTATGTTTTGTAAATCTCCTCTCTCATTCTTCGTATCTAAAAAGAGAAAAGACACAGGAACAATCTCCTGTATAGTTGTCATGGAGACAGATGGATTGCTTTTCTTAGAGGGATGTGGAGTAGAGGAAAGGTGATGCACTTCTACTGGAAGTAGAGTTTGTCTGATGCTCTGGTGAGGAGGGGAACAAGATATAAGATGCTGGAAAGAAGGAAAGAGAGAGTTCTTTGTACTAAGAATGTTACAAAAATCTAGGCATTTCAAGATATACTCCATGAGACGAATCCATGCCTGATACTGTTCTGGTGGCCAAAAAACTGAGACAAGGCAGGTCATGGACCTAGGGGAAAAGCAAACACTACTGCTCTGATGAAAGAACATGACAATAAAATGACCCTGAACAATATTCTGCTGTCCTCATGGTGTCTTGCCCAACCATATCAGAGGTACTTCCTCCTGCTGTAGATGCTAACAAACACAGGCCCACAATTGGACAGTGTGCAGAGAGTGAGAATCCATAGAACACTAAGTCCTAAATCCGATGTCTCCATCATTTCTTTCCACTTAGGCTCAGAAAACTTTGTGGAAGAAAAGCCTGAAAGACTGTGAGATCCACTAGGATGGACAAGCGGGCCTTCTAGCCACAACAGAACTGACCCACATAGGAACTAACAGAGACTGTAGTGGGATACACTGGGCCTGCACAGGTCTAAGCAAGAAGAAGTTCCAGCTTTGAGATGGGAAGTGGACAGGATCCCCAATCCCTAAACCCGAATCGATTTCCAATTACAACCACTTGAAAATGAACATTTAATTTCCTTCAAGGGAATTCCATAGAGTATACAAACCACACTTAAGAGAAGCAGAAGAAATAGAAGGCCAACACTAAATGAATCCAATGGTGTTTTTGGAGATACTCCGTTTCATAATTCTATGGCCATTTTTGGCATTACTTGTCCTTTGCTTATCTATTATGGTTCCCTATTTTGTGTTTTTATGGTGCATGTGTGTGTATATACACATATACATGCATGCATGCAAACATACATATATATGTCATGCTTTCTTTTTATTTTTCTGTTTGTTTGCTTTATTTTATTCTTTGTGTGTGTGTGTTCTGCTTGTTTTAGAAGGAGAGTGAGAAAGAAGGCATGGAGTTGGGCAGGTGGGGAGGATATGGGAGATGAAGGAGGGAAAAGAATGATAAGAATTACTGTGTGAAAAAATATTTTCAATAAACAATTCTTATCTAAATAGCTGCTAACTGTACTAAATTTTTGTCTGCATAGTAAGGTGTAACTCTCATCCCCGTCAAAGAAATTTCTCTTTGCTGTAGCTGCAGTGATGGCTGAAACCAAAACTGAACAAAGTTAGAGAGAACAACAAACTGTGGGGTGCCCGCCTCCAGTAGACGCATCTACAACACAACTCCTGAGCCTAAAGATCAGGAAGCACAGAAAAATGTGTGAGGCTCCATTTCAACTGTATTTTAATAAATAAAGACTGCCTGAAGATCTGACAATAAACAGTCCCACTGGTTAGTCTTACAGACCAGATTATGGTAACACACACCTTTAACCCCAGTAGCCATACTAGTTGCCATAGAAACTGAATGGTGCATGCTTTTAATGATGATGATGCACGCCTTTAATTTCATACCTAGATGGGGATATAAAATGGGAAAAGGCAGCTCTCAGATGCAGTCTCCTGAGATTCCTGGAGGCAGGATTGCCATTTTCAGACTGAGGTCGAGGTAAGAGCCAGCGGTTGGTTGTTTTGCTTTGTGGATCTTCAGGTTATACCCCAACTTCTGACCCTTAGCTTTTATTAATTGTGCTGCAGTTATTCTTTCTATTTTTACCATGTGGTATTCCGTGGCAGTTTTCACCTCCTGCAAAAAGAAGCATCTTTGTTGAGGGGTTAGAGCTACATTTATCAGGGAAAGTGGGCTCAAAAATTGTAAAGAAAACATTAAATACACGAACATGATGGCAAAGAAGGGGGAACAAATTCCCAGTATAATTCCTGTGAGGTCAATACTGAGTGTCAACAAACAAGGTCTAGAATCATCCAAGAGAGAACTATCTGGAAATAACTGTCAGGAATTGTCATGACTAAGTTTACCTCTTGAATGCCAATCAGGTTTTCTTGATTAGGTTAGTTTGGATGTGTGATAAGCACCTCCTACCTCCCAGCAGACTTGGCAGCCTAGATGTGAGGAAGGCTGAGTAGAAAGCTTTTGTTTTTTTTCTGTTGTCATTGGCTCTGCCAATAACATCGATGCTCCTGCAGCTGTCCATTGCGGACATGGCAAGCAGACTCTCCAGGGCACATCTCTATGTGGATTTCATGAAGGAGTTCTTTTGTTTACTGTATTGCTATTTTCCTACAGTTTGAGCAAATGTTCACAAAATAATTATTGATTAATTTTTGTAATAGAAAAATAAGGGGAAATGTATGGGTTACATGAGGCATTACTGTAAACACTAGGAGGAAAGACACGAGTCATTGCAGGTTTTCAGATCAAACACAGCCTTGGAGCCTTATGCCAGAGCTTTGGTATCACAATATTTGTAGATTGCTTCTGAGATTATTATTCTGTCACTCAGGTTTGAAACCCAGAGAACTAGGAAGATCATAAAGATGGTTTAAGTACAGAAAAACTAGAATGATCTCAATGATTGACAGTTACAATAAAAGCAGATGAGTTTCTTTCACACTAATCCACTGATATTGCGTGATGAGTCAACTGTGCTACAGAATCTATTATTTTTCTGTCAAGTTACAGAGCATTTGACCTTCATTTTAAGATTTGGGAACTGAAATTCTTTAATGGAATTAACATTTAACCTTGTCATTCACACACACAATGTGAATATACTTACCATTACCTAAGTACTTTGGAAGCCTAGATGTCTAGGGATAGTTTTATTGTTATTGTGAGCTTATACATTGAGTGGAAAAATCCTCAACTGCACTCATCGTATTCAGGCTTGTGTGGGGGTAGAGAGATGATAGATAGATAGATAGATAGATAGATAGATAGATAGATAGATAGATAATAGATAGACAGATAAGTAGATAGAAGCAGAGAGAGAGAGAGGTGTATGGTTTGGAATAGTCATGCATTAAACATCAGAAGACTAAATATCATGATGACTTGGATATGCTTTTGAGTGTGATAAAGGAGGTGGCAGTTTGAGCAGGTCTGCTGAAATATAAAATGTAATAAAGAAATCATCAGTTCTCATTTTATGATAGAATACTAGAGACTTGATAGATATCCAGGAAATTAAGGAAATCTGGCCAAAGTATGAATAGGTAAGAGTTATTACTTGACCAATGATTTATGTAATTAACATAAACAGAATCAGAGACTCAAGGCCTAGAGTGTTTACCACACACAAGGCAGAGCTGCAGCAACAGTGTGACATGGGTTAAACCTGGGTCATAACCTTTACTTCTGCACCCTGTCAGCTGTGAACTACTAAACACAGGACCTAGCTAACATGTCTTGAACACAGTTCCTCTTTTTAAAAATAGGGCTTGCATTGCTGAACATACAGAGGTCTTGCTATCTAGCAGAAGGGCTGGTATAAAGTAAATACACAATAGCTTCTCATATTCTCAGTCTTCTTTAACAAAAGATAAATATTTGTTTCCATGTTAGTCTCTTTTAAACATTTGTTTTGAAAACTCATTTGCTAGAACTCTGCTGCTTCATCCCTCAGTGAGTGATGTGGGACAGCGCTGCCACATGGAGCCCTGCAAAGGTTCATATGCTTGATGGATTAATGAAGCAGCAATCACTGCTACCAGAAAGACGTGACTATGGACTAGCCCATAGGAGCACATTATGATGCTTGTGAACTCCAATTACTCCCAAGCACAAAGGAATAACAAGGTTTTAATTAATGCCAACATCTGGTGATTACCTAGCCTATAAATAATGACATTCCCTCGGGATTTGAAGTGTCCCTTTTCTCTGGTTCATTTCTGGGGTCTGGGGAGCTACTCTGGGGAGCACTGGAGATCACAGAGACTGGGAGACCAGAAGCTTGATGGTGATGTACAGCTCAGAAACTCTCACAGCAAATGCCTCACTTCACTCTTTTCTGGGGAGGAATTAGGTCCTCTCAAGGACTCTTTTAAGGAAACCTTTCCCCCAGATCTGTTCCCCAGGCTGCACATATCAGGCTGGCACTGGTGAGATGCCAGGGGCTTTCTTTCCCTGTAGAGACTGCATCATTGACACCCAGCTCATTCTCGCCCCTTTGATGATGCATCTTCTTTTACCACACTGGCTACTGAACACTATGCTTAGTCTTTTCAAATGTCTGATTAACCTTTCCTAAAATTTAAAGGACATTGGAGTTGCTAAGCAGACTGCCTCAGTGTCATTAATTCCTGTTGATTTTCTACCCCTGTGTGTGTCTAGGTGGGCCAACATTGCCCTGGGAACGCGCACATCCTGGGACTCCTGCTCCTTCTTACTTACCTAGTCTCCACTGCATCCCATTATCATCCCTTCCCAGTGATGGAGTGCCTTCCCTGTACAGCAACAGCATCTGTGCAAGATTACAGATTGTCTTGCTCAACCTCTTTCAGTTACTTGCTGAGACAGCCTGTCTCACCTTGGGCGACTCCAGCAGAGAGGAACTGTGTGGAGGGATTGTAAGCTCCATGTCGCAGTCATTTCCGATCCTGTAAAGGGTCACAGCCATCTTTTCACACAGACAGTCTTAACCACCTCCACAGCTGAGAGTATGCCCCTCCTTGCGTGTGCCAACAAGCATGGCTCCATCTGCCAAAGGTCAGGCACCTCTCCTTTCCTACCTCCTGTCTCCTTAAACTGTCTCAGAAATCTAACATTCAAAATTTTGCCATGTCCTACATTAAGGATATGGGACTTATTTTACTCTGACCCTAGACTAACAGAACTCTTTTTATACTGAGCCCTAGTCTGAACACAAATATCTGGACAAATACCGTGTTTCAGCCACACTTACTGACCCAATTCCCATATTTTCTCAACTTGGACCAAGTTTATTTCCGTTGTTAGGGGAGGAACTTGGAGATGAAGCTTTTCTCCAGCATAGGCTTAAAAGACAGACTAGGCTCCTTCCTGTTTATGTTTAAACCTCTGTTTCTCAAAGAATGGGCTAAAACCCACCTGCAACCTTAACTGCAAATGGTTCTGTACTGCCTGTTTTAGGAAATGACAACCGTGTCTTTGTTTTTAAAAGTTATTATAACCATCTTGCAGCCCTACCTTTGTTTCAAAAGATTTCTATGATCACCTTGTTATGATTACCTTGCGATTGTGCCTTTGCTTCAGGAGGTCGTTATGACTAACTGGTTATGCTTATGTTCTGCTCCTGTAACCCTGCCAATTTTCCCCACCAAGTCCCTCATTTGGAAATCTCCTACCTGTGAGCTATAAAAACCTTGTCTTGACCATATCCCAGCCCCAGAACTATGACAGAAGCCTCCTATCTCAGCAGAGGCCAGACCAGCATCCTGAAACACAGGTATAACTGTCCCCACTTTTCCCACACTCACTGAGCATAACTCAAACAACCCCTCATCTCCTCACCACCGTATCCAAGCCTTCATATCCTGTGGAAATCTTCTACCCCATCAGAGGTCAGAGCAGCTCCCTGAAAACCAGGCAGAAGCATTCTACCCCACCAGAAGTCAGGCCAGCATTCTGAACCGCAGAGGACCCCCAGCCAGATCAGGGAATAGAATTCCAGGCACCAGAAGACTGGAAAGGAAACAGAAACCAAGAAACCAAGGAAGAAAACACCCATCCTACAAAGCAAAACCCCAAATCAGCACCTAGTACTATAACCACTCCATATCCAGATGCCTAAACGTGAGTGCATTGTGGGAGGGAGAGAACTGTAATGGATCATGTCCTGTGGACAGAGGCAGATCTGAAGAGGTGAAAGCGGGGATGAGTGGGCAGAAGTAGGTGGCAGTCAAGCCATAGTGATGTCTGAGCCTGGGCTGCTGCCAAGGCCCATATCTGGGTGCATGGCTCTGTTCCAGCCAGGCTCTGTGTTAACGTCTGTGGTTCCTGATTTCACTGAAGGAAACAGTATGAGGGAAATGGCTGCAGAGTTGACCCCACCCCTCACTGACTGAGGGAGGGTGGGCTGGTCCTCCCTTTTACCACTGCAGCACTTGGGAGAACGAGCCCTGTGCCTCAACTGGGCAACACAGTAGAGCTGAGCCTGTAGAGAGGGACACAGATGAGCTGACCCTGAGGTATGAAAGTGGGATAGCTGGTATCACAACCCTCGTCTGTGGTGTGGTGATGAGGGCGAGGGAAAGATGCCCTCTCCTCTTGCCTCTGTTACCTTTGGCAGGTGAGGGAGCAGATCCTCCCCTTTACCAGTTGCAGCACTCAGGAAACTGGTCCCTGCACCTTGTCTTGGAAGCATGATAGAGCTGACCCTGTTAACAGGGGTCTGAGTAAACCCTCCTAAGACCATAAGTTTGGGAGATCTGGTATGCCTCTCATCTGTCATATGGTATATGGGTAAGGGAGAGACAACCCACCACCACCTGTGGCAGGTGGAAGAGCTGGCCCTGATGTCATAAGAGTAGGAGCATGGGGATCATGGAAGAGGGTTGAAAGGGAGGGGGGAGGCAGGGAGGGGAGCAAAGAAAAATGTATAGCTCAATAAAATGAATAAAAAAATAAAATAGAGTTCAGGAAAAAAAATGAATGGAAGAGGCTGTCTCTGCCCCTCACCAGCTGCAGCACTTGGGAGAGTGGCCCCTGCACTTCCCCTAGCCAATACAGTAGAGCTGGCCCTGATCATGTAGGTGTGAGAGAACTGATTCTGAGGGCAAGAGAACAAGAGGACCCCTAAGTCATCGCTGTGTATGGTGAACTAGTCAGGGCAGTGCAAGAGAGCTCCCTCTAGTGGTGATGGCAGGACAGGGGCAGGGTGACCATCCCAACCCTGCAAGTACTCAGGCCCATAACCAACCCATAACCCAGGGTTATGAGTTGACCCACCTCAACATCCACCCCATGTATGATCTGCTGGAGCACTTGAAAGTGAAGGGTCATGCCCTGCAGATCCAAAGCTGCAGGATCTCCACGACACAGGGCAACAACAGGATATGCAAAGGGAGCTGCTATGGAATAATCTTTCTGTACACTTTGAAAATTGTTGCTCTCAATGTTAATAAAAGTTGATTGGCCAATAGATAGGTAAAATTTTTCAGGTCAGAAAGAATACTGGGAAGAAGGGCAGAGTCTTGGGAGTCACAGGAGAATCAGAGAGAAGCAAGATGAATGAGCCATGTTGGAAGAAGGTACAGTCACATGGCAGAGGGTGGATAAAAATATGGGTTAATTTAAAATGTAAGAGTTAACTAGTAACCAGTCTGAGCTATCAGCTAAGAATTTATAATTAATAATAATTGTCTTAATGGTTATTTAGGAATAACTGCCGAGACATAGAGAAACTCTGCCTATAAGAAGCCCCACTGATGGCCCAGTATTGATGGTGTAGCAGAGTCCAGAATCCTTGAATCAGACCAAGAACTTTTTACAATGAACACTTATAAGTAAAGTGGACCAAAGGATATGCAGTGTGTCTCTCTATGTCACCCTACAGCTTCCCTAGAGATATTTTTCTTTTTTAAAATTTTCTC
This sequence comes from Alexandromys fortis, assembly GCF_014885135.2. Lineage (NCBI taxonomy): Eukaryota > Metazoa > Chordata > Mammalia > Rodentia > Cricetidae > Alexandromys > Alexandromys fortis. The sequence goes on from NW_026067933.1 coordinate 3,696,826, forward strand.
TTAAATTTTATTTTTTTTTTTGGGGGGGAGGGTAGTAGAACAGAAGGTGGATATGAAGGGACATGGAGATGAATGGGATTGAGATTCATGATGTGAAAAACAGAAAGAATAAATAAAAAGAAAGTTAAAAAGTAGAAATAGATACATTTTCCAAGGAAATTCCTGACACAAAATATCCAGGAAATCTGGGACATTATGAAAAGACGAAACCTAAGAATAGTAAGAATAGAAGAAGGAGAAGGTTCCCATCTGGAAGGTCATGAAAATATTTTTAACAAAATCATACAAGAAAAATTTTCTAACCTAAAGAAGGACATGGCTATAATAAAAGTACAAGAAGCTTGCAGAACAACAAACATATTGGACCAGAAAAGAAAATCACCTTGACACATAGTAATCAAAACACTGAATACACAGAACAAAGAATATTAAAAGCTAGAAGAGAAAAAAACAAGTAATAAATAAAAGTAAAGCTATTAGAATTACATATGACTTCTCAAAGGAGGTTCTAATAGCCAGAAAGACATGGACAGATATGTTGCAGACTCTAAGAGACCACAGATGCCAGGGTAGACTACTGTACCCAGAAAAACTTTCAATCATCATAGATGGAGAAAACATGATATTCCATAATAAAGTCAAATTTAAACAATATCTATCCACATATCTACCATCCCTGAAGATGGTATTAGAAGGAAAACCCCATCCAAAAAAGGATAAACACATGCTTGAAACACAGGCAATACACAATCTCACATCAGCATAACACCAGTGGAAACACACACACTACCACTACCAACAACAAAATAACAAAAATTGGCAACCATCAATGATATCTCTGTCAGTGTCAATGGACTAAATTCCCCAATAAGAAGACATAGGCTAGCAGCGCTGTGGTGGCACATGCCTTTAATCCCAGCATTTGGGAGGCAGAGACAGGTGGATTTCTATGACTTTAAGGACAGTCTGGTCTACAAGATTTATTTCCAGGACAGGCTCCAAACCTACAGAGAAACCCTGCCTTGAAAAACAAACAAACAAACAAACAAACAAAAAGAAGACACAGACTAACAGAATGAATGTGAAAATGAGATCCGTCCTTTTACTGCATACAAGAAACACACCTCAACATCAATGCTAGACATTACTTCAGAGTAAAAGGTTGGAAAAAGATTTTTGTAAGCAAATGGTTCCAAGAAACAAGCTGGTGTAGCTATTCTAATATCTAACAAAATAGACTTCAAAAGAGATGAAGGATAGCTAATACTCATCAAAGGAAAAAAATCATAAAGATGACATTTCAATTCTCAACATCTAATCCCTTGGTGCCAAAAAGAACGGCATCCACATTTGTAAAAGAAACATTACTCCTCCTTGGGACATTGGGAGCTCAGTCCGGTGCTCCAGTGTGGGTCTCTGTCTCCATCTCCATCCATCTCCAGATGAAGGTTCTATGGTGATATGCAAGATATTCATCAGTATGGCTATAGGATAGGGTCATTTCAGGTTCTCTGTCCTCAGCTGCCCCAGGAACTAACTGGGGACATCGCCCTGGGCACCTGGGAGCACCAAATCTCTTGCCAACCCTAAGATGGCTCCCTTAATTAAGATGTGTGCTTCCCTGCTCCCCTATCCGACCTTCCTTTATCCCAAACATCCCGTTTCCCAAGTTCCCCCCAACCTCCCCTTCTCACTTTTCTCTCCCCATCTCCCCTTACCTCCCTCCCCCCCTCCCCCAAGATCCCATTTTTTGCCCGGCAATCTTGTCTACTTCCCATAATCAGGAGGATAGCTATATGTTTTTCTTTGGGATCACCTTCTTATTTAGCTTCTTTAGGAGATCAAATTATAGACTCACTGACCTTTATTTATCTCTAGAAACCAATTATGAGTGAGTACATCCCAAGTTCATCTTTTTGGGTCTGGGTTACCTCACTCAGGATAGTGTGTTCTATTTCCATCCATTTGCATGCAAAATTCGAGAAGTCATTGTTTTTTACCGCTGAGTAGTATTCTAATGTGTATATATTCCACACTTTCTTCATCCATTCTTCCATTGAAGGACATCTAGGTTGTTTCCAGGTTCTGGCTATTACAAATAATGCTGCTATGAACATAGTTGAACAAATGCCCCTGTCATATGATCGGGCATCTCTTGGGTATATTCCCAAGAGTGGCATTGCTGGGTCCAGGGGTAGGTTGATCCCGAATTTCCTGAGAAACCGCCACACTGCTTTCCAAAGTGGTTGCACAAGTTTGCATTCCCACCAGCAATGGATGAGGGTACCCCTTTCTCCACAACCTCTCCAGCAAAGGCTATCATTGGTGTTTTTGATTTTAGCCATTCTGACAGGTGTAAGATGATATCTCAAAGTTGTTTTGATTTGCATTTCCCTGATCGCTAAGGAGGTTGAGCATAACCTTAAGTGTCTTTTAGCCATTTGAATTTCTTCTGTTGAGAATTCTCTGTTCAGGTCAGTGCCCCATTTTTTAATAGGGTTAATTAGCATTTTAACTTCTAGTTTCTTGAGGGAAAATATGAGCAAAGAAGTCAGGACCACGAGGGGTGCACCCACCCACGGAGACAGTAGGGCTGATCTATTGTGACTTCACCAAGGCCAGCTGGACTGCGACTGAAAAAGCATGGGATAAAACCGGACTCTCTGAATATGGCGGACAATGAGGGCTGCTGAGAAGCCAAGGACAATGCCACTGGGTTTTGATCCTACTTCATGTTCTGGCTTTGTGGGAGCCTAGCCAGTTTGGATGTCCACCTTCCTAAACCAGGATGGAGCGGGGAGGACTTTGGACCTTCCACAGGGCAGGGAACCCTGACTGCCCCTCAGACTGGAGAAGGAGGGGGAGAGGAGAGGGAGGAGGGGGAAAAAAGGGGACGGGGAGGGAAATGGGAGGCGGGGAGGAGGCGGAAATTTTTTTTTCAATAAAAAATTATATTTAAAAAAAAAGAAACATTACTAAAGCTTAAGTAATGTATTGAATCTCACAAGTTGATAGTGGGAGATGTCAATATCCCACTCTTACCAATAGACAGGTCTCCCAGACAGAAACTAAGCAAAAAAATAATGGAGTTAACATCTTTCTTTTAAAAGCATAAAAATCCCCAAATCCAACAAAAATTAAAACAAACTAATAAAAAGAAAACCAACAAGGCAAAAAAAAATATATAGCAGAACAAAACAAAAAGCACACAGAAAACCAATTGGTTGTCCAATTCAGCTAGTTCTGAAAACATAACATATGGACTGCTTAGGTTATATTTAAGAATATAAGCAGGCAGTGGTGACTCACGTGTTTAATCCCAGCACTTGGAAAGGCAGAGGCCGGTTGATCTCTGAGTCTGAGTTCAGCCTGGTTTACAATAAGAGTCCCAGGACAGCCAGGACTACACAGAGAAAGTATCTCTCTCTCTTCCTCTATCTCTCTCAGTTTCTTTCTTTCTTTCTTTCTTTCTTTCTTTCTTTCTTTCTTTCTTTCTTTCTTTCTTTCTCTCTCTCTCTCTCTCTCTCTCTCTCTCTCTTTTTCTCTCTTTGTTTTTCTTTTTCTCTCACCCCCACA
>NW_026067933.1:3710699-3741416 GCF_014885135.2 Alexandromys fortis
CAGTTTCTTTCTTTCTTTCTTTCTTTCTTTCTTTCTTTCTTTCTTTCTTTCTTTCTTTCTTTCTCTCTCTCTCTCTCTCTCTCTCTCTCTCTCTCTCTCTCTCTCTCTCTTTGTATATGTATGACACTCACACACACAGACGTATATATGCATGTAACAACAATTGGTGAATAAAAGACCATGAATTTGAAGGAGAGGATGGAGGGGAATAGAAAGGGCTTTGAGGGAGAAGAAGGATGGGAGAAATGTTCTAATAAATTATGGTCTTAAAAATTAAAATATTAAGTAAATAAACAAAAACATGGAGTACATTTTGTGGTCAACTATTCCTGGATATGAGTCCTGCCCTAGGTGTGATTGATTTATCCAATGACATTGGAGAAAACCGATTTTCTCTTTCCCAGGAGATATCAATTGTGTGCCCTCCCTCCTTTTCTCCTCCTGTATTTGGACTAAATTTCTTAGCAGTTTCTGAAGATTTGATCTTTCATCTTATATAAGAAGAAACAAATTTCCAGTTAAAAATGTTAGCTCATAATATTGTGTATATTTTACTAAAATGTTTTGAATAGCTTTTATGAAAATAAAGAAATTTCTCATTTTTAAAAGATGCTTTCAAAATCCTTAAATCTATAACTCCAGTCAAATTTGAGGATGTATTGCTATTTCTGGATAGATACAATACACCTTTTTCTTTTGGTATACTAGATGTTTAACAAACATTTATTGAAAATTGACTGTATTATAGGCACTAAGGATTCATTGATCCACCTTAAACAGTCCATGAAATGATGGACTTTTGCAACAGTGTTGACTTGAAATATGCTGCTCCCTCAGAGTTCTCATTTAGGGTATTGGGAATCAACAGCTTGCTTTATACAAAATGCCTTTGTCCCACAATCAAAATTTGTTTTTAATTAACCACTGTAGTTTTTTTTTGAATGATTAGGATGTGAACAACACTCTATAGTTTAAATGGCATATACACATAACTTCATTCTGTTCAAATATTCATGAACATGATCAGATATCTAGAATAATAGCACAATAATATGTTGTATCTGTTTATCTTACACACTGGACTTCTCTCTGCCTGCTGGGAACTATGAAATGAGTCTGTAAAGAACTGTCTAAGCTTTTGAAAATGATTGTGCTGGAATTTGAGAAAGGCAAGGAAAATTTTGACTTTTCTGTACTAAAAATCAGTTCATTGCCGAAAAACAGAATCAATGTGAAATGAATAGAGCAGAAAGATTTGTGCCTTTCCTACAGCTCTTGTAGGTCAGTGGTGAAAGAATGAGGGGTGCTTCTGCAAAGGGGTTCTCCATGAGATTCAGTGCTGGGGACCACACTCTTCACACTGGCCTTGTGCACATTAGTGTTTCTTTCTTTCCTCCTTTCTCTCCCCTGAAGCTCCCAGTCATACTGCTATTACCCCCTCCTCTGACTTAAAGGGTTATGGTTTTATAATTCTTCTATTAAAATTCTTGGTTTGATTTCTATTATTTCCTCTTCATATCCTTTCATTAGAGAACATGATAAATACCACACTATGGAAACTGAGCCCTCTTTGACTTCAGTAAATGTAGAGAAAATTAGGCAAATCAAAAGTTACTCAGAACTAAAGGAGTCTGTAGCTTTCACTAAAAATCAATCAAACTTCAACACCGTGACTATGCTATGAAATAATGTTTGAGAAGAAAATGGCTTTTCCAGCAAGATGCTAACCTCTGTTAGGACCTCTTTTAGGCTAACTAAAAGCCTTTGTTAGTGTTCTCAGCAGAGTTACTTCATCTTCAAACAGAAAAAAAGAAAGAAAGAAATCCAGTCTTTCTCAGCTTCTCCAATGGCCAATTATTACCTGGCTACAAAGTCCGAGAGCTGACCCATGGATACTGCCTGGATTACTGGAGTGGAAAGCCCTTCTGTATATTGTTGCTTTTATTCGTTAATAAATAAAATAGCCTCCTTAGCCTGTGATAGGGCAGAGTCGAGCAAGGTAGGGAAAACTAAAATGCTAGCCATTTAGGCAAGAAACTACTCTTTCCTGTACTGCTTGATGTTATGCTGTTTGAAATAGATATGCAGGCTCCACAGAAAAATGACTGCTGAAGTTGCCTAGAGAAGGTGAGATGGTCCTTCAAGGTTCTTGCTTCATGAAAGAGTCTACCAGACATTCTGTAAGACACAGAATAAAGTGACTGATAAACTGCCAATATAGGAGAAACTGTCTTTGAAATTTCCTGCTTCATGGAAAAGTCTGCCAGATACTATGGTCCTGTAGGCTGATGATTACATGCCCCAACATTACAGAACTTAGAGTGACTGTTCAGCAGGGAGATATCTCTGTCAATTCTAGAGTTTTGAAAGTTGCTAACAATGCACTTTCTGTTTATTTAGGTAATATTATATCCTTCTAGAGACTTTGAAGGAGTTGAAAAATAGATATAGTTATAATTTTCTTTAGTTATAATAAAAAATAAAGTAGATATCAATATTTTAACTAAAATTCTTGCTTTATAACTGTTTTGTTACATGTAATTTTGCTAACTTAAAAAAATTAATAGAATATTGAAGGGGTAGATTTGGGAAAGAATAAGGTTTAAATTCTTTGTTTTCCTTTTCATCAATCCATTGGCTGCCTGTGTGACCATAAACGCAAGCTTTAAAATCGCCTTACATAAAAAGTCTTCAAAAAATAATTATTATGGTTAGTCTTCTACTTTCCACACAGGATTGTTGGGTGGATCAAAAGTTAATGCATGGGAAAACTTTTTGAAACCACACAGAAGTCATTGTTAGCAACTAGCTGAAAAAAATTCCTTGGCTTATTTTTGTTCAGAACTGAAATTTGGATCAAGGCCTGTATTTAACAACACATTATCTATACAGACATTGTCGATTAGAAGGAAGTAAACGACAAAATATTAGAGATGTTTGGCTAGAAGAATATTCTCTATATTGCTTACTCTATATAAGACCGCTGACTTGAATCAGTCTCTACTTTCAGTAAGACCATTGTACATACTCCCTTTCATCAGTTTTTGGCATAAGGAAAATAAACAAGAATGCATAAAAGCTTGATTAAGACACTGGAAACATGTTCATTGTCCTGTTTGTCTGTTTTTGTTAATTTAGTGGGCTGACCATTTGGTTCACTATATTGCTGGAAGTATTCAAATTAAAATAAAGTTAGTTTCTGAAGTGTTTTCATTTGAGCTGAAATTAACAATGAATTACAAGGAAATAATTGATGTAAAATAGTCTCTCTGCTTCATTCTCTATAAAATTTCATCTCTTTTAAACATCCCATTGTTTCTGAGGTTCATGACTACAGTACTGAAATACTGAATGGAATTGTTTGATTAGGGAACTTAGAATATACCAGCCCTGACTTCTTGACTCTTTAGAGGTGGCAGGAGGAATACCAGAATCTGAACTAGAAAGAAGCATGTGGGCATAATTTTATATATTCCTGAGTCTACAACTCTACGTGTGTGTGTGTGTGTGTGTGTGTGTGTGTGTGTGTGTGTGTACCCTACCTGGATAGCATATTTCTATGCTCCAGAAAATCACTGGGAGGGTAGAAGAGACTTGTGTTGTTTAATGTTTTTAAAGCATAGATTGTATTTAATCATTTTAACTTTAGTCATCTCCTTGGTTATTTCAAAAAAGTTAAAAATTATTTTTTGTCTGTTTTGTGCTTTGGCATGTGAAGTTCTTGTACTTCACCACATGTGGTAAGGAAGCAATATGCACATAGATTATAACTTATTGTGAGTGATAGAATAGAGAATCTTCTATTTGACTGAATTTGTGAGGATGTTCTAGATAGATGTTTGACTTTTCTAAGAGGACATTGCTCTGTGTCTGGATGGAGTGCAATTGTCTCTTGCAAGCTTGACTTTACCTTCTGCTCAATGCCTCCTCCTCCAAACACAGCATAGCCCCCAGGGTTCTCATTAGTGATCTGGCCCCCTCAGATCATGTCATCACAGTCTGCATGCTGAACTCAACCTGCAATAATGTCCTCTTTCCATACATGAAGGTCCTCTTCAGGAAACTCTGCCCTTACCTGTGACTTCTCATCACTTCTATGTTGCTCTTTTGCTTTTGAGACAAACTCAGATGCCACACATTGAGAGAGAAATGCTGGGAATCAATGCGCAGCCATGACGATGGGAATGGTTAAGGAACTGGTGCCCGGTTATCCCTGCTCCCTCACTCCTCCACATGAAAACCGAGAGATGCACATGTTAGCTTCTCACAGCATCCTCAGAGCTGAGTCAGGGTAAAATCTATGCATTCACAGACCCTGTGGTGGCTATGCACCTTTTCCTCTATTACCTCTTCCACCCAACCACTGTCTTAGGTTTCTCATTCACAGATGAATTAGCTGAGTCTTGTCATTCTCAAAATGGCCTGAGGAGTCTAAACTAAATTAAGAAGTTAGGATTCATTTCTTTTTGGCTTCGACACGTTGTTTCTATCTAACTCACTAACTTTTATTTGTTGGAAGCATAAACAATTTAAACTATAAAAAATATCTTGCACTGAAAACAGATCAGCACAGGCCTGTGTGTAGACTAAGAGAATCATGGGAGGATTCTAGAAGGCGGGTCTGTGGTTCTAGTGCATCTTGCCTTGACTGTTCTTAAAGGACATATTGACAGAAGTGGTATTTATTGTAAACTTGTTATATAAATTTCCATTGAAACTGTCTAAACAAGATACTAAACACCAATCTCACACTTATTTTTTTTAAATGCAAAATGTAAATGTTTATTAATTCATCATAACAGACAAGCATCACAGTTAGTATTAGATTATGATTCTTGCTTAATTCACAAGTTTGTCATCATATTATAAATATTAATGCAATAAAAGTTTACATGAATGGAGCACCTTGAGTTCATTTCGTTGAAGAGTGACAGATCCAGAGTGGCTTGGCTGTCTTTAGGATTTGCTTATTGGGTACACAATATTCTTCCCACATCAGTCAGGTACAAATTATTTTACCTGATAATTTCAGAAGTGTTGCTTTGGAATGTCAATAAGCAACTTCTTTTGAATCTAAATGTTGTTCTTTATGTAGTATTGGGCATTTATAACTAACACTTGGAAGAATGACATCCATTACATTAAGCCTTATTATAAAAATAACAAATATTTTCCTAATTATTTCAGAAAGGAAGCGTGAAAGCACTAGGAAATGTGCTTGTATTACAAATCATTTTATAACTTCAATTAGGAAAGGAAAAGTCATACACAACTATATTGTGATTTCAATGTTTATTGGCAAGAGAATTTTTTCTTTGAATTGTTTTACTTTTTTTTATTCTGGTGAATAAAAGAAGACAGGGCTTAATTGCTGTTAAGAGACACCATTAACACAGCAATTCTTAAGAAAATAGAAAGCATGTAAATGGGGCTGGCTTACAGCTACAGAGAAGGAGTCCGTGATCATCATGATAGAAAGCAGACAGGCATGACCTTGGAGCAATAGCAGAGAGCTTTACATCCTGATCCATAGGCATCAGGCTGAGAGAGTGACACAGGACTTGGCACGGGATGTTGAAACCGCAAAGTTCACTCTTGTGATGCACTTCCTCCAACAAGCACACATGTTTTTATTCTTCCAGTCATTAACTGGGTCCAAGCATACAAATATATGAGCCTTGGAGGTCACTCCCATTCAGACCACCATAGAGGCTCATCCTTCCAACTTTAGTATGTAGCACTTGGTATGCTGAGGCAGGAGAATTGATATGAGTTTGAGGATAGCCTGAGCTCTATAGTGAGTTTCAGATCATCTTAGACTACAATAAGAGATTCTGTCTAAAAAAATTTTTTTTAGCTTTCGAAGAAATTGAAACTTAAATGGAGAATATGTTACATAAATACTGGGCTCTGGCACTGGAGACCACTTCCTAAATATAAGTCCAGCATCACAGAGACTGACAGAAACAATTAATAAATGAGACCTCCTGAAACTAAAAAGCTTCTGTAAAGCAAAGGACAAGGTCAAAAAACAAAACGACAGCCTCCAAAATGGGAAAAGATCTTCACTAACCCCACATCAGACAGAGGTCTGATCTCCAAAATATACAAAGAACTAAAGAAATTGGTCACCAAAAGAACATGTAATCCAATAAAAAAAAAAATGGACTACAGACCTAAATAGAGAACTCTTAACAGAGGAATCTAAAATGGTTGAAAGAAACTTAAAGAAATGTTTAACATCTTTAATCATCAGAGAAATGCAAATCAAAACAACTCTGAGATTCTATCTTACACCTCTAAGAATGGCCAAAATCAAACATACCAATGACAGCTTATGCTGGAGAGGTTGTGGGGAAAAGAGAATACTTTTGCATTGCTAGTGGGAATGCAAGCTGGTACAACACCTTTGGATGTCAGTGTGGCAATTTCTCAGAAAATAATAAACAACCTTGCTCAGGACCCAGTAATACTACTTTGGGGTATATATCCAAAGGATTCTCAATTGTGTCACAAGAACATGTGCTCAACTATGTTCATAGCAGCTTTGTTTGTCATAGCCAGAACCTGGAAACAGCCTAAATGCCCCTTGACCAAAGAATGGATAAGGAAAATGTGGTACATTTACACAATGGAATACTACACAGCAGAAAAAAATAATGACATTTTGAACTTTGCAGGAAAATGGATGGAGCTAGAGAACATTATTTTGAGTAAGATAACCTAGACACAGAAAGACAATTATCCATGTACTCACTCATAGGTGGTTTATAAACATAAAGCAAAGAAAACCAGCCTGCAACCCACAATCCCAGAGAACTTAGACAACAATGAGGACACTAAGAGAGATTTACATAGATCTAATCTACATGGGAAGTAGAAAAAGACAAGTAAATTGGGAGCATGGGGAACTTGGGGGAGGACTGAAGAGGGGAGGGGAGAGGCACTGTGGGGAGTAGAGAAAAACGTAGAGCTCAATAAAAAAAAATTTAAAAAAGAAACACATGGCTCTTTTCCAAAAAGACTTTTGTGCAAAACAAAATTGAGATCATTCAGTTATATAATTCAGTTAATTGGAAAGGTTTTTATGTAATTTTAGACCAATAAAAGTTATTTATGAAAAAATAAATACTGGGTACTGGGCTTTATATGGTTTTAGTTTAGTGTAAACAAAATACATGATTTAGTTAATTACAAAAATTTCATTTAAAAGTATTTAGTAAGAAAACATAAACATTCAGTTAAAATTCTTAAAATTTTGCTAATCATGCATTTTCAGGATTATAGCTACAAATACTATCACCATATCCGAGTTATTAATTTTAAAAGGAGTTTGGAAAGGAATAATGACATGATTGATCATCTTCCTGGTTCCATAGACCAAGATTTTGTAATTGGGCTTGAAGATCACATAATAAATTAATCACATTAAAAGCACATCCAGGATACTTAATACAATTACAATGATCTACAACCACCCCTGTATCTGGTTCCAACATATCTATCTTCATTACCCCAGCTGAAGACCCATACCCACGTACCCTTCCATTCCCTGGTAATCACCAATGTGCTTTCATTAGGGATTTACCTATTCAGGAGATTTTGTATGGAGTCATGCAGTATGTGGTCTTTCTTTCAGCCTTAATACACTTGCGATACTGTTTTTGTGGTTTCTTCATGTAGTAGCATGTCAGAATTTTATTTCTTTTTTTTTACAGACTAGGCCTCTACTACATATGTTATGTGACTAGAGTTTCTATGAACACGTGTGGATAAGCATCTGTTTGGATCCCTGTTTTCAATTGGAAGACATTTAACTAAAAGTGGAATGCTGAGTTAAAGCAATTTTATCTGTAACATCCTGAGCAACTGCCAACCCTCCACAGCTGCTGCATCCTTCTGCATCCTCACATGTAAAACACAAGGGTCACAGTGTCCTGCATCCTTCCCAACACTTCCTCCCCACTTTCGTTTTTTTTTCTTTTTTTTTTTTTGCAGCCATGTTGGTGGGTATGAAGAGCTAGCTCATTGTGAGCTTGTGTTTTGTTTTGACTTTTGTTTTTGAGATGGGTTTTGTTATGTAATCATAGGTGACCTGAACCACTATGGCCATTGAGGCTGACTTATAACTCCTTAATGACCTATGATAAGCATCTTTGTATATGCTTTTTAGCTATTTTGTATCTTTGGAAAACTTTCTCAAGTCCTTTCTCCAGTGTTCAGTTGATCTGTCCTGTCAATTGTTAAATTATATGAGCTGTCATTATATCCTAGATACTGGACCCTTATTAGATATGACTTAAAAATACATTCTTGTGATTTGAAGGGTGTCCTTTCAATTTCTTTATAACTCCATTTAATGCACAAAAGTTTTTAATTTAGGAAACACCCACCAACTTGCTACTTTCTTTTTAGTTGCTTGTACTTTTGGTGTCATACATAAGAATCCATTATCAAATCCAAGGTCACAAAAATTTAGTCACATTTTCTTCTGTCTTAAGTTTGATTTCTTATGTGTAGACTGATGATGCATTTCAATTAAATTTTATACAAAGTAGGAGGTAGGAATTTAGTTTCATTCTTTTGCATATATGTTTCTGATTGTTATTATATTTTTGTATCTGCTCTAATTTATAATTCACTCACCTTCACTGTTTCCTCCTTTCTGCTAAAGTTAGGTTTGATTTATACTCTTTCCAGTCCCTGGTAGAATAAGAGCATTATTTTGAGATCATGCTTCTTTTAGAACTGACAGCTGACAATTTTTTATTTGAGCACTCATTTAGATACTTTGAGATATCTTGCTTCTAATCTTGAAGAAAGCGAGAGAAGAGAATGTATATTCAACTTTTGATATGCTTAATTGGGTTCCCTGTGAAACACTGAGGTAGAAATAGTAGTTAGGAAGCAAGTGATGGTGCCTAGGATTTAGGAGAAGGGTATAGATTGAAAAGACAGACTTATGAACATAAAATGAAGCATGAATAGAAGTCATAGTGATGTATAGTAATTAAAACCATGAATGGCATAAATTATACCTAAAAAGGATGGGCCTTTCACAAATGTTAGCATCTGAAGCTAAATAAGAAACAAGTAGTCAGTACAAAAAAAATGGCAGGAACACATGAAAGGTCTTTAAGGATGGATGTGGAATAGAGAAAAAGTGTTTGAGCTTAGATGCAAAGGTATTGAGATAATGAGACAAATCAGGAGTGAACGGTGTCCTTCAGGTTCTGTGACAGTGGATAGGGCATCAGCAGAAGCTGCTAGTTAGTTATTGCTTTATTGGATTGCTTAATTTTCTGTGATTTCTTCACCTACACGTAAGTTTGTCACTGACAGGTTACCTTGCTGTTTAGTTCTGAGTGATCTTGGCTCCCAGACTCACCCCATCATCCGTGTAGTACACTGTGGTCACATATTCCCACATCATGAAGTAGCAATTATGGTGCAAAGTAGAATCATTTGCCTCTCATGTGATGAAGCACACTGTTGCTTCTTAAGATTCTTAGCTTTTAGAAGACTTTTCTCTGTGACCCTGTTAGTGGCTGTCTCTTCTGTGCTAATAGAAAACAGGTCAGCATTTTCTCATTAGTATTCTACTACAACAGATGAATGCAAAATGTTTTATTTAATAGTTTAGTTAGAGATATTTAGATCCCCTGGGAACATACCAGCCAAGCACTGGTAGGCGAACAGGTAGGCTAAGGGTGTAGTGGAAGGAGTAGGTTGCCTGGCTAGCTTAACCTCTGAAATAACCACACAGAAATTGTATTAATTAAATTACCGCCTGGCCCATTATATCTAGCCTCGTCTTGGCCAACTCTCACATCTTGATCTAATCCATTTCTATTGTGTTCACCACGAGGTCATGGCTTACCGGGAAAGATTCAGCCTATCTGACCTGGCAGCTTCATGGTGGCTCGGGTCTATCTGCTGCTTTCTTCCCCCAAGAATACAGTTATATCTTCTCCGCCTATCTAAGTTTTGCCCTACCAGGCCAAGCAGTTTCTTTATTGATTAACCAATGAAAGCAACACTAACACAGAAGGACCTCCTACACCACAAGGGCAGATCTTCACCAGTTCCACCTTTCTTCCAAATCAAATCACACAGTCACTTTTCTAGCACTGTGGCAATCTGCTGCAGCTTTCCTCCCCTCTCGCCGCTTCCCCCATATCCAGTGGTTCATACAGCTGCTCCCCTCCAAGTACCCCCCATTCATTGCTTTGTCCCTGAAATCCAGCATGCATTCCCTGGGAACCCACAGGCTACCCCAGTCAGGGCTAAATGCGCAGCTTTCCACACTGCCTCCAAATCCAATCCCCTGATCTCACTCCACTCTCTGTGGCAGACCACCTGCTTCAGCCTCCTTCTCTCTGCCCCAGATTTTAGCTGTTCTCGCAGATCTTCATTTCCAAACTGCCTCCCTGCTCTGCTTGTTTTCCCAGGTCCAGCGGAGGCATTCTCTGGGAAGCCACCAGGAAAGCCTTCAAGGAAGCAGGGAGGTGAGCTTCAGTTCTTCATTTTCCCTCCTCTGTTTTACTACCAGTCCTCTAGTCCCATCCCCACATCCTGAGCAGACTTCTTACTGTGGTTCCTTCTCATTCTCTGTCCTGTTTCCTGGGGACTAAGAAGATCATGGTAAAATACTATTTTTTCTCTCTCCTGTGAATCAAAGAAGTGAAAGACCTATTCGACAAGGACTTCAAGTCTTTGAAAAAAAGAAATTGAAGAAGAGACCAGAAAATGGAAAGGTCTCCCATGCTCTTGGATAGGTAGGATCAACATAATACAAATGGCAATTCTAACAAAAGTGATCTATAAATTCACTGCAATTCCCATCAAAATCCCAACACAATTCTTCATAGAATTTGGGGAAACATGCTTGGGGGAAGGGGTGAATATGGAGAAACAGGAATGTGAGCAGCACTGGGGTGCATGATGTGAAATTCTCAAAGAATCAATAAAGAATTGTGGTTTTTTTTTTAAGTCTCCCAACCAAAACAAGTTCAGTACCAGATGGTTTGTAGTGCAGAATTCTACCAGGTTTCCAAGAAGGGTTAATGCCAATACTCCTCAAATTATTCCACAAAATAGAAATAAAAGTAACATTGCCCAATTCATTTCATGAGGGCAGCAGTTATTCTGATACCCAAAGCACATAAAGATCCTACAAAGAAAGAGAATTACAGACCAGTGTCCCTTATGAAGATAGATGTAAAAATACTCAATAGAATACTCTTAAACAGAATCAAAGAATATATCAAAATAATCATCCACCATGATCAAGTAAGCTTTATCCCAGAGATGCAGGGATGATTCAACACACACAAAAAATTAGTCAATGTACTCTATCATATAAACAAACTAAAAGAAAACAAAAAACACATAATCATCTAACTAGACGCTGAAAAGAACTTTGACAAAATCCAACACCCTTTCAAGACAACAGTTTTGGAGAGAGTAGGAATTAAAAAGGACATACCTAAACATAATAAAAGCACTTAACAGTGAGCCTATAGCCAACATCAAATTAAATGTGGAGAAACTCAAAGCAATTCCATTAAAATCAGGAACATGATAAGGCTATCTATTCTGTCCATCCCTCTTGAAGTCTTAGCTAGAGAAATAAGTCAGCTGAAGGAGATCAAGGGGATATCAATTAGGAAGCAGTATTTTTATTTGCAGATAATATGATAGTATATATAAGTGACTCTAAAATTTCCAACTGAAGGACCTACAGCTCATAAACACATTCAGCAAAGCAGCTGGGTACAAAATCAATTCACAAAAATCAGTGGCTTTACTATATACAAATAATAAATGGGCTGAGAAAGAAATCAGGGAAATAACACCTTTCACATTAGCCTCAAATAATATAAAAAATTTTAGAGAAACTCTAAACTAGCAAATGAAAAACATATGATTAAAAACTTCAAATGAAGAAACTGAAAAAGATATCAGAAGATGGAAAGATCTCCCATGCTCATGGATCAATAGGATTACTGTAGTAAAAATGGCCATCCTAGCAAAAGCAAACTACAGATTCAATGCAATCCCCACCAAAATTCCAGCACAATTCTTAGCAGACCTAAAAAGAACAACCTTTAGCTTCCACACGGAATTACAAAAATCTCAGGATAGCTAAAAAATAATCTTGAATAATGAAAGAACTGCTAGAGGTATCACAACCTCCAATTTCAAGTTCTATTATCATGTTATAAAAATAAAAATAGCTTGGTATTAGGGCAAAAATAGACACGTTGATCCATGAAACTGAATTGCAGACCCATGCATAAATCCACATATCAATGAACACTTAAGTTTTGATAAAGATGCCAGAAATACACACTGTTTAAAGGACACCATCTTCAACAAATGGTGTTGGCCACACTTGAGAGGTCCTGTAGAAGAATCTCAACATTTATCACCATGCACAAAATTCATCAAAGACCTCAACTGATGGAAGACCTCCACATAAAACCATGTACACTGCAGCCTAAAGAAGAGAAAATGGAGACTAACCTTGAACTCAGTGGGACAAGAAAAGCTTTCTGAAAAGAACACTCTTAAAACAGGCAGTAAGATTAAAATAAAGCACACCATCAATCAGACAAAGTGAAAGCCTACAGAATAGGAAAATATTTTTATTAGCTGTTCATCTGATAGAGGGCTAATATCCAAAATATATAAAGGACTTTGCAAATTAGATATCAAGGAAAAATAACCCAATTAAAAAAGGGTTACAATTTTAAACAGAATTCTCAAAGGAGGCAACACAAATGTCTAAGAAAGACTTAAGGAAAATTCAACATCCTTACTCATCAATGAAATTAAGACTACTTTGAGATTTTATCTTACGTTTGTCAGAATGGCTATGATCAATGAAACATGTGACAGGTCATGTTTCTAAGGATATAGTATAAAGAGAATATTCATCCATTACTGTTGTAAGTACAAACTTGTACAGCCACTGTAGAAATCAATGTGGTGGTTCCTGTGGACTCTTGGAATAGATAGATCTACTTCAAGATTCAGCTATACCACTCTTGGGCTTATACCCAAAGGTCACTTCATCCCAGGGACTATTGCTTAAACTTGTTCATTGCTATGTTATTTATAATAGCCGGGGATGGGGAACAATTTAGATGTCCCTCTATAGGAGAACAAATAAAGAAACTGTGGTACATTTACATAATGAAATATTACTCAGCAGTTAAAAATTTTAAGTCATGAAATTTGCAGGTAAACGAATGGACCTAGAAAAAAAATAATTTTGAGTGAGGTATTCTAGAGCCAGAAAGACAATATGGCATGTAACCATGTATATGTGGATATTATCTATCAAGTCAATGATAACCAAGATTCTGTCTGTAGAACCACAGAGGAAAGGCATAGAGTAAGTCACCGAGGGGGCTCATTTGGAAAAGAAAATAGAATAAATAGTTATGGGTGGATGGGGGGCTGGAATAGGAGGCCCAAGTGGAAAGGGGGATGAAAGAGGGGAAAAAAGAGGGAATACAGGGGGAGACAGCTAAAATTAAGGTTCATTTGAGGGTTACTATGAAATTGTAGTACAGTAGAAACTTCCTAAATACCTGTATGAAGGTAATCTCAGTGAAATCTCTAAATTATGGGGGAAGCACAATCTCAACACACTATATCTCTTGTAACTAATTGAAGATTCCAATACTGGAATTGGTTTTATCTTCTTAGTTTCTTTGGCCAAAGGGGTCCCATGGGAGCTCCAAACAATCCGGGCTGTTGCTAAGGCAATAGATTGCTCTCCACAAACTGACAGCAAGGCTCTATTGCTGAAGAGAACACTTATACAACTCATTGAACACGGAGAGGTAAAGCTGGTACCTACATATAGTCTTCACTTCTACATACTAGTATCTTTGGTACAGGAAGGTATCTTGCATGCTACCAAAGGAGAAACATAAATATCAGCCAAGCCACAAATTCTTTGATGTACAATGATGTCCTGTCTACAAGATATGCTAGTTCAATGGTGGCACAAAGCATGTGAGAATAACCAACCATATCTGATTTGACTTGAAACCTACTCTACAAGATGAAATCCCAAACCAGACACTGCTTAGATGACCAAGAACCTGAGAATAGATAGCCCAGGGACCAAGGGAAAAAGCCAAATCCTGCTTACTGTTTTAAAAATAAAAAATAAAATGACTCTTAAGGATATTCTTCTATATTCACAGATCTGTGCCTTGTTTGGTAATAATCAGAGGATTTTCCTTCTGCACCATATGGTGGCAACAAATACAGAGACACAAAGTCAGACATTGTGTGGAAAGAGAGAGACCATGAAACACTCAGTTCCAAATGGGACATCTTTATCAAATTCTTCCCCTCAGGGCTCAGAGAGCCCTGTGGAAGAGGAAACAGAAAAGGTGTAGGAATCAGGGGAGATGGAAAACAAGGCCCTCTAAATCATCAGGAACTGAAGCTCATATGAATTCACAAGGACTGAGAAAGGATGCACAGGGGCTGCACAAATCTGCACCAGATGGCTAGAGCTGGAGGGAGAAGCAGACACATGCCCCCATCACTAACCCAGAAGAACCTTCCGTTGATAACCACTTGCAAATGAAAATTTTGTTTCCACCAAGGGGGTCTCCCTGGGGAAACAAACTTCTCTTAAGGGTAGGCTGCAAGCCCAGCAGTAAATGGCCAACAGAATAAAACTCAGCAACATATTTTGAGGTTCCTTATCTCATAATATCAACGGGGCCTTTCCTTTTTTAATGTTATTTTTTTAATGTTATTTATACATATATATGTATTTGTGTTTGCACACACCACACACACACACACACACACACACACACACACACACATTCTCTATTTACCTTAGAGGTCCTCTACAAGTATTTTTATGGCTCCCAGGTCAGGTTTTAGGGATTGCCGAGTGTGTGAATGAGTGGGTCTGTTTCTAGGGCTTTCTCTCATGCTCTTTCCCTCCCTTTCGTTTGTTTTTTTTTCCTGTTCCAATGTGTTAGTTTTTGTTTTATCTTTTTATACTTTATTTCATTATTAAACAAGGGGGGGACAAGAATAAGTGTTTAGCTCACGTGCTGAAAAGATTGCCCATTGTTGTACATTTTAGTACTACTGGAAAAGTCCGTGGATTGAATCTGTTCTCAGAAACCATATTGCCAGCACATTTAACACTTTAAAGTTACAGGGAAACTAACTCCTGAGAATCTCTACATAGAAAGATTCAGAGATGTTTGACCATTTGCTCTCCATCTGCCTTCTCTTCCTTTCATCTCCAATTTGTTTCCTTGAAGCTCAGAGGAAGATTATTGGATCACTGTTTTCACTTCTTCTACTGCTCTCAATATCATTTTAGAAAGATAGAGCATTAATTTTAATTGTTCTTAATAATAAAAATCCAGAGTCAGCTATCAAGAGTGAAAGATCAGAGAAGCAGAGCAGTCACCCACTAGAGAGTTCTTACCTCTACCAATGCTCAAACTGAGGGGATGATCCTGTTTTTATGAATCCTTAGACTGAATGCTGTCTCTCAGAATCCTCAGACTGCATCTGAGCTCCTGTCTCCTCCTGCCTTATATTCCTCTCTTAGTCCAGGCGTATCACTCCTGTCTCCACCTCCTTAGTGCTGGGATTAAAGGCAAGTGATCCCAAGTGCTGGGATTGACTTTGTGTGAGCTGTTCCTCTTTTGGACAGATTCAATCTCGCATAGCCCAGGGTGCCCTTGAACTCACAGGGACCCAACTGCCTCTGTCTCCTGAGTGCTGGGAATAAAGGTGTGTATCACTGCTACCTGGCCTCTATGGCTAACTAGCGACTTAACTATGCATTCTGATCTTCATGCAAGCTTTGTTAGATCATAAAATATCACTACAGAAAGACATTGATTTTTATTCTATTTGTTAGTATCATGGATGTATATGTGTAGGTAGGGGCACAGTAGTTTGAAAGAAAATGGCCCCTAAAGGGAGTGGCACTATTAGGAGGTGTGGTGTTGTTGGAGTAGGTATAGTATTATTGGAGGAAATGTGTCACAGTGGGGTGGGCTTTGAGGTCTTATAAATACTCAAGCCACACCTAATGAGTCAGTTCATTTCCTGTTGCCTGCAAGTCACAATATAGAACACTTGGCTACCTCTTCCAGCGTCATGTCTGTCTGTATGCCACCTTGTCACACTATGATGATAATGGAGTAAACCTCTGAAACTGTAAGCTGCCACCTCAAATGTTTTCTTTATAAGAGTTGCCATGGTCATAGCACCTCTTCATAGCAATAGAAATGCTAACTAAGACAAGGTGATATGTGCGTACCACAATTCATATGTGCATGTCAGAAGACACTTTCCTCATGGGTTCTCTCCTTCCACTTTTTGAGGAAGGGTCTCTCTTATTGTTTCTTCAAGGCTATAATTATTTTATTGTTTTTATTCAGCTATACATTTTTCTCTGCTCCCCTCCCTGCCTTTCCTCTCCCCCTCAGCTTACTCCTGAAGGATATTATTTTCTTTTGACCCCTTTCTTTCTGTTTCTCTTTCCTGGGGGTGAGCAACACCCCACCATCACACACTTCTCCCATGATACACTGCCTCATTACAGACCTAGACATGATTCAAACCAAGTGTCTGCAGAGTGTAACTTGTAGAACACAAAGCCTAGAGAAGTTGTTGCTTTTTAACTTGATGCACACTGCACTGGGTAAGAAGAGGCTGGACCAAGCACATTGGTGATCAAGGGCTGTTCCTGCCTCCCAAATATGCTATGCTGAGCTGGGGTGCAGCTCAGTTGTGGGATGCCTGCCGAACATATGCAAAGCCCTGGGTTTCATCCCAGCACTGCCAAAACTTAAAAATAAACACTCCCGGGCTTGGACAAGATGCTCAGACTGATTTCCTTGTTTTAAAGCAATAGTGCCTTACTTAACTAGGTACTCAATCACCACAGAACTAAAATGAAGAAGCTGTCATGCACTGAGATTGAATATGGGGCTGCACTGTACCGGAATCAGGAAGGGTTCCCGCCTTCACCTTCAACAGAATTGTATGGGTTCTGTTCACTCTGTCTTTTGGATTCCTCGTACATGCCAGTTTATTCTGAAATCTGTGACGTGCTGGAGGAAGGCCCTGGACCATTCTTATTCATGCATATGGTGATGAACGGAACATTGTCGTTGAGATTCACTGACTATAATTATGACAATTTTACTTGGCAGCCAATCTTGTTTTTGCTCTTTTATCTTGTAGTGATGTTTATTAATATTTAACTTTTATTTAGTTGCCTACTCAGTAGTGTGTTCTGCACAGATAATTTAAACATGCCTACTTTCTGGTCTTCAGGATTCTAATCACTAAAATGATTGTTCTGTTCGTTCCCTAGAGGGGTAAAAAGTAGACAGCAGTTGAGCACTGGTAGAGGTGGCTGTCTAATTCATTGTGCTTTCTCTCCCAGTTATATATGCCCTTGCAGTCTCTTCCATGTGCACGTTGAGATTCTAGCAGCTCCACGCAAAAGCATTCCTTCAACCCACAGTGCAGCCTAAGAGCCTGCAGTGTATCTTCCTTCCTGCGAACACTGGAATGGTGTCAGGTCAAGTTTCCAGTACCACCCCACTGCCCCGACCTTTGATTCCTGAAGGAGATATCTCTATTGGGTTGGAAGGTAGAGATCTCATCAGAGCTCCCAGAGACAAGCACACAGAAACTGAACAGAAGGCTGAGAAGCCAGAAGGAGTCAGAGTTGAGAACTCTCGGGGGCTTATGAAACAAACCTGACTCCTCAAAGCCTGGCTGTGGATACAGGCTAAAAGCTATTGAGAACTTGTTGCCTAGCAACGTGAGACCAGTTAATAAAGGAGTTGGAAGCTTTTCATTTCCCAGACGGCAGGTAATTTTTCTAGGGAAGCTTGGAAAGTGTATTCTTCTATCTTTTGCTCTTCTAGCGTCTAATATTTGTCTGCATGTCGATTAGATGACAGAATTTATTGAATTCTCCCTGGATGCGATGTGATATTTGGGGTGTGGGGAGTGTCGGTCTCTTTAGTTGCACGAGCAGAGATGCTATATTTAATGCTGAGAGTTCAAGAACGAGTTGCACTAAGCACCACTTAATGCAAAGGAGTAGCGGTGGCTGCATATATTTCTGAAATAACAAGGCAGGTAGAGGGGAAAGTGGTAAATAAAACATCAGCTGAACTCCTTCAAGGACACACTTTTCCAAAGATTGATGGAAACATTTGATTCCTAAACATTTGATTCAGTGTTGTATCTCTAAACAAGCCACAGAAAACCGGTGTAGCTTCAGAAAAGGCAGGAAGGCAAGCTTTTCCTCCTGAGCTTGGTTCCTCAGATAGACGCACAAGCCAGTGCTGCTCTCAAACACTTTAGCTATTTGATACAAGAATTGAGTGTCCACTGAGCAGAATTTAGTGTCTGTTCTCAACTCGGGGCTTATATTTTGGTATCTTTATTTTATAATCATTCATTTTTATTGTATGTAAATGGAAACACTAGTCCATAGAGGATCAGAAGTGACAAACCAGAAGGAAGCTGTCCCTTGCATGCAGAGCAGCACAGCTCGGGAGCACAGCCACAGATCTTTTGTAACTGTCCAGATATTAAACACGTTTTCATTTGTGATTTGTTCAGTCTCACCTGCAGCCGGTACCTCAGCTACAGACACATCCACAGACAATGCAGGACATACTCATATCACAGAAGAAAAAAAAAAAAAACTTCATCCCAAGGACAACCAGTAACCTTTGTTCTAGTCCAGCACCTCTTGTCCATCAACCAGAGGAGGCTTAGGTTTAAGATTTGTAGGCAGCCCCTCAGATCCATCTCTGACAACTCCCCGAGGCTGCTCGTGGTGGTTCAGGGAGTCGCTCTGTGCCAGGGTTAGAGTCCACATGTTAATCACTAGTACAGAACCTCTGGGAGAGGTCATAGAGCCTTCACACCCAGGTTTCTTCTCTGAAAAATGGAAATTATTTCTGCCCTGTTCAATGTCTGGGAAATTGTAATTAAATTATGTACTTCATAAAGGTTTATGAAAATGTAAGAGAGATGTTATGAATTGTACATAAATGTAGGTTTTCCACTGATCTTAATTTTCTTTTATCTCCTTCAGTTTAAATGGTGAGAACGCACATGTGTACATTATTTTCTGCCTGGGAATGCTAGATGCTGGATTCCATTTGAGGCATCCTAGAGTTGCAAATCCACACTCTTTTCTGTAGTTAGTTAGATCTGAATAATGTTTATTATTATCAGTCCATGCCACAAAGGTGACAAAGGGAAGCAAGACAATGTGTTATATACATGTGCTTTGTAGGTCTTGTTTACATAGGTGTTAGGAAACAGTATTTGTTGTGAAATGAATAAAGTCTGATAAATAGTACATTAAAAATGTACATGTAATGACTCCAAGGACACAGCATGTTGGTATCTGAGGGCTGTGCCATTGCTGGTGCTATGCCGATGTAAGTGGCTAACAATTGTCATCTGGGGCCATGAAATCATTTGGACCAATGTCACTGCTGAGGAGCAGGTTTGTGTCAGTGGCCCTATAACAACCAGGCACTGATTGATGTCCATGGCCCTAATTATAACTTTAAATTACAGACAAAAGAGTCATTTGCTCTGCCCTGCCCTTCTCAGCAAACTATCTTCCATAATACAATATTCCTAGTTTGTCCAATAGAGCTAAGTATAGCTTCTCTCAGTTAACTGGATGGTTTCCTCACACCCTTCTTTAGAAAAGGAGCACAAACCAAAATGTTAGTGCTTAGAACAATTCCGGGATAAAGATAACAACAACATCTTATTTTTAAAAGTTCTTTTAACTTTCAATGATTCTTTGTGGATTTTACATCATGCCTCATGATCCCTCTCATCTCCCTCTCCCCTCAATTCTGCCCTCTGCCCTTGCAACCTCCCCACAAAACAAAACAAAACAAAACAAAATTTCAAAGTAAAACCCCAAACCAAACAACAACCCAAACAAAAAAGAAGAAAAAAAATAAAAGAATCTTGCCATGGAAGCTGCAGTGTGTGGCCCTATGAGTCACACAGCTTACCCTTTAGTCCATTCATCTCTGCTTGCAAGTGTTTCTCTGCTATGAGTCATTGGTCTGACTGGAGGCCTCTGGCTTCTGTCACATCATTAATAACAGGCTCTCACTGGGGCTCCTCTTGAATAGCCTGTTGTTGTCCTATATCATGAAGATCTTGTTGTAGGAGAAGGCCGCTTGTTTTTCCCGGCCGTCTGGCTAGCTTAGCCCGGAAATAACCACACAGAAACTGTATTAATTAAATCACTGCTTGGCGCATTAGCTCTATCTTCTTATTGGCTAACTCTTACATCTTAATTTAAACCATTTCTATTAATCTGTGTATCACCATGAGGTCGTGGCCCACCAGCTAAGTTTCAGCACGTCTATCTCCAGCCGCAGATCATGGCTTCTCTCTGACTCTTCCTTCTTTCTCCCAGCATTCAGCCCAGTTTTCCCCACCTACCTAAGTTCTGCCCTATAAAAAGGACAAGGACAAGGAAGTTTCTTTATTCTTTAATGGTAATCACAGCACACAGAGGGATCTCCTACATCATCTTGTAGCTTTGGATCTGTAGGTTGGTCTCCTTCTTGTGCTCCAGCAGTTCATAGATGAGGTGGTTGTTGGGCTAGGCTAACTCATAGTCCTGGTTCTAGCCCTGGGTGCTAGCTGGGTGATGTGGGAGTGTCATATATCAATCTGTTGATTTCATTGGTTAAGCAATAGAGAAACTGCTTGGCCCTGATAGGTTAAAACATATGTGGGAGGAGTAAACAGAACAGAATGCTGGGAGGAAGAGGAAGTGAGGTAAGACTCCTCAGACAGACTCCATAGCTCCTCTCTGAGACACACGTGATGAAGCTCCGACCCAGGATGGACCTAGGCTAGAATCTTCCCGGTAAGCGCACCTTGGGTTGCTTACACACATTATTAGAAATGGGCTAGTCCAGGTGCGAGAGTTAGGCAAGAAGAGGCTAGATATAATGGGCCATGCAGTGTTTAAAAGAATACAGTTTGTGTGTTGTTATTTTGGGCATAAGCTAGCCAGGCGGTTGGGGTGCTGGGGATGCAGTCCCGCTGCTGTTATTACTACAGCTGGGTTAGTAAGCCCACCTGCTTTCCCTCATCATCACTACCAGGGCGAGCTTTCTAGACATCTTTGGGAGATAGAAATGGGGCCTAGTGTCCTGAAAGTGGAGGGTATTAAACCAGTTCTGACAGTCTTCTCAAGACCAGTGGCTGCCTCAGGATGTAGGGCTGGGGGGAAACTATAAGAAAATTGTGCTTCCTGTGAACATAGCCCAGAGGAGTCACATGGTTGAGGATACAACCTCTATCTGGGCATTCTGAGCTTGTTTTCCATTCCTCTTATGAGATACATTCCAAACCCTCTTGTGTATGTATATGTATATGTATACACATATGTATATGATGCACATGATGGAGATATGTGTATGCATGTGTGTGTGTTCATGTATGTGAGTACATAAATGTGTGTGTATGCACATGGAAGCAGAGGACAAACTCTGGTCACTATACACTTTATCTTTAAGTAAGATCTCTCACTATCCTGGAACTTGCCAGGGAGACTAGGTTTGCTGTCCTGCATGCTCCAAGCATCTGACTGTCTCCACCTCTCTAATGTTGGGATTACAAGTGCATATCACCAGGCCTAGCATTTCTTATTTTGATGTGGGGTTCTTGGGATTGAACTCTGGTCCTCATGCTTACAAGGCAAGTGCTTTACCAACTGAGCTATCTCCCCAGTCTTTCCCACCTCAAATCTTTTGTATTCATAGTAGCAGACAAATCAAAACAACCTTGGTTTTGGAGGCAGAGAAGCTTGTTATGGCTGAATAAAGTACAGGATGTGTTTTAAAATACCCATGGACACTAGCATGCCTCAGTATAAATCCACATGGAGGAAGAGGAGGGAGAGGATCTGAGTGGAGGCACTGCTTAGCTCAATGGCTTTCCTGTGTCAAGGCTATGATGGCAGGCCTGAAAATAGGTGCTAAGAAATGCCAATGTGGAGGATGTCAAAAAGACATCTAGGTTAACTGAGTCTAAGAGGAGATTTTCTACCTTCAAAGACAGTGTCCTAGGATGGGTCAGCATGGCCAATGTAGGGCAAATTCTCAAAGGCATCATGGAAGATAAAATAGTCTTTCTTTTAATCACACCAACAACATATCACTTGACTATTTAAGAGTACCACACAACCTTGGCAAAATTAATGCCTGATCAGAAGTGAATGGGACTTCGCATCATTAACTAGAAAATAAAAGAGATTTGGGAGTTGGAGATATATCTTACTTGGTAGAGTTCTTACCTGGTATGCATGTAGCCATACATCCAATCCAAGTGCCAAATAAACTAGGCATGATATCACACACCTGTAAGCTCAGCACTGGAAAAGTGAAGGTAAGAAGATTAAAGTTCAAAGTTGGCCTTTGCTACATTGTTAGTTTGAGGTCAACCTGAGACCTTGCCTCAAATAAATAATTAGAGAAAACAAAGGGATCGGGGGAACCATACACTCTGGTTTAGTCAAGCATCTTTCAACTTAGCCAAGATCACTTTAGTCCTGGGTATTTCATAAAGTCCCTCCATCTGACCCAAACTACAAGTCCACTGGTCTTCCTGTCACCGAAGCTCAAGCTTCAGCCAGAAGGCCCTCAATAATTGCACTCTCTGCAATCACAGATATGTAACCCCAGCACACTTCTCTGCACTTGGCAGCTGTCTCTAGTGTATTCAGATCAGTTTGCTTTACAATGATTGGCAGTTTTGATTTTAGAAAAATTAAGAAACTGAAGAAGCTACTATCCTCCTTACATTGTGCTTTTAAAATTTCTCTATCCCAAGGACAGTCATGAATGGAACTGTGTGTGGGTACTCATCCCATGGCATATATGAGGAAGTCAGAAGGACAATTCTATGGAGCTGGTCCTTTCCCCTAACTTTACATGTACTCAGGAGATCCAATTTAGGCATCAGGCTTACTCAGCAGGTTCTTTACTACTGCGCTATCTCAGCAGACTGAGACAGGTCAACTTGCACACACAATAATTATTTTATGTATCTCCTGGAAATATGGCATTGACAAATAAAATTAAGATGAGGTCATTAGGGTGCACTCTAGCCCAGCATTTTTATGAGAAGAGACAGAAATTTTCCTCTGTAGGGAGAGTGCGATATGATTGGAAGTGAAAATTGGAACAAAGCAATGAAATGCCTGAAGCAATGAGAGGACAGGGTATGCAGGGAAAGATTCTTATAGCTCGATCCTGACAGCGTGGCTACAGGCTTGCAACCCTTAGAACTTCTTGAGAATTGAATTTTGGTTGTCTGTTTCTAGCAATGGAGTTTGTAGTACTCAGTGTTGACAGGCCTGGAACACCAACGATCAGGTACAAGGACTAATCCCTCTTCCTTTAATTCAGAGGATTATGTGTCAGAACCACAGACAAGAAGAAAGAAAATGGTTTCTAAACAGTGTGAGATGGAGCCCCAGAGTTCAAATACATAAACATGGGGCATTTCACATCCATGTCTCCACAGTGAGTATACTAGAACATGGATGTCTTTTCCTGATGAAACGGCCAGCTTTGAGGAAGAGTTAAGGGAGCTGAAATGAGTCACCGTTGACTCTGCCCTAAGCTTGTGCTTCTCGAAGATGGGATTTAAAATCTGTGGGTGAGGGGAATGTGCAGCCTCCTAGAGAAAAAATAGCCCTCATCTCCCTGAACCCTGCCACAGACAATATCCACAAACTGTTACCTAGAATGAGATGGGAATCTTCAAGGGAAAGAAAAATAGAGAAATAAGTTCTTAGGACCTCGGTGGAAATACTAGAGAGAAAAAATTCAGACTTAGTTTCCTAGCAACAAAAGGCAATGGACTTGGGCATTGTGTCGTCATTCCTTGAAAACATTGACTTGCGAAGAGTCTAAATGATGAAGAAAGAAAAGCAAGAATGAATTTCCTGGAGGCTTACATCATATCCACCTCTGTTCCTTAGCAAAAGTAAATTACAAGCACCTACAGGTTTAGTCACCCATGCATTTTCAATGATTAAGATGAAAACGTGGCCCTGAAGTTAAATTATAAAAGGCACATACTGTATTTGCAGCCTCATGGTTCTTAACTGACCTACGTCATTTGTCCTCCCACAGCTCTGAGACACTGGAAGCAAACTAACACTAAGAGAAAGGATCACTTAAGACCCCATCATGCACACAGTCACAGTCAAGATTTCAGAATGACTCTGCCATAGTGAAAACATATATGAGCATGCAGACCCTATAACATTATCCGTACTTCTCCACGCACTTGTGAGCTGCTCCAGTTCTGTGTGCTTCACACCCTCTCATGTACGGTATGTGTAACATTCTTGCAACACAGATGCAGTGCTTATGCCTGTAGCTGAGTTTGGTTAGCTTTTCATCATGATTCGGGTATGGGATTGTGTGTGTGCTTGCCTGTGCGTGTGTGTGTGTGTACATGTTCATGTATTCATAGGTGAATGCATGTATACTGGGGGGGGGACGTGTGTAGAGAGCAGAGGCTGACACCAGGTGTCTTCCTTAATCACTCTTTACCTTTGTAGGCACAACCGTGCATACATGCACACATACACATATTTATGCAAGTGTACACACAGGCATACAATAATTATAGTAATGATAATAATAATAATAATAATACAAGAGGAAAAGTAAGATAACAGTAAAGCATTCTTGAAACATGTATACCTGATTAGAATACATAGTTGAGACCGCTGGCTAACTCACTATTCTTTCTCAAAAGGTACACAAAGCAAACTATTCTAGATGTATATCAAATTGTTTAATTTTATAAAAACTGGATTCTTGTCATTTAACATTTTTCCACTTTGCTCCATGAAAATGGTCATTTTCTTTTCTTATTAAACTTTTTTATTCTTTTCAAAACAGATAAATAATAATAGCCTTGAGATTGTACTTAGAGAAAGGATAAAAAGAAAAATCATCTTTATTTTAAGACACTGTTTTCAATATAGAACTTATGTTTAGAAGTTAATTCATTTGTTATTTAGTATGCACTCCCACACCTTACCTAGAAAATTAATCTGCTGTGACACCTAGTACCCTGATAGCCAAATGAGGGAAAAATATGTATACCCTTATACAATTCTGTTGCCTTTATTTTTACAGTTAGTATTAATACACAATTTTACAATTAAATGATTTTCACGGTGATGGTTCCATGCTTACTCACAGCATATGCTGCCCACATCTGTCTCTCCTATTCCTTGAAACACTTTCAGGATTGCCTATGTTGTTCGTTTGTTTCTGCATGTGAAAGAGGACATGTGACACTCATTTTTCTCTGACTAGCTTATTTTGCTTATCAAACTGTCCTCCAGTTCCCTTCATGTTACTACAATGAGAAGAATTTTGTTAATTTTTATGGCTCCATTGCATATCCATCAGCTTTCCCTACCCGCTCGACTGTTGAAGGGCACTTAGGCTGACTCATTTTGTCTATTGTGTATGGTGGAACTCACCCCTCTCTAAGTTTAGTGTGGATGTTTCAGAGGTAAAACAAGAAATGGGGCTCCAGTGCTCTAATAAAGGCTGCTGCTTTAGCTCACCAGGTAAGTGCGATTTACTTCATCAAATTCGTTGATCCTCAGGACAGTTTCTTAACCTGAAATACTCAGAGTTTAAATTGTCCTGTTTTGGAATTGGTTATGTTTAGGGACATCTACTAGGGTTCATTAAACAACCTACTAACTGACAGAAAGGTAACACCCAATTAAAAGCAGAAATACGAACTGAACATGGTATCAGCGCCAATCTGACTGGTGCCCTTTCTCTTAGTGAGCACAATTTTGAGAAACTGAAAGATAAAATTCCAGTATAACAAGCAACGAAAACTGAGGAGCTTAGTGTGATGACATAAAGGCTTTTTGCCACGAAGCTCTGCCAGGTTGATAGGTTTCCATTATACTTGCCGAAGGGAACTATTTTCTCCTCTTCTTCATCTGACAGCTGGCCTCAGACCTTACACCCACAGAGCTAGAATGGGCAATGGCAACCTCTATATTTGGAAATCTGCCTTTCCTGTTTTCATGTCTAAAAACCGCTGTTCGAAGAAATAATCCCTTTGGATCTAAACGTTGATATGAAATCTGACAGTGCTTGGAAACTAATGACACGGTGTATTCATTTTGTATCGACTCTGATATTTAACTCGCATGAAAATGTTCTATCCGACAGGATGAGTTAGTAGGCACCTCATGCTATGCCATGTCGCATTTACAGGCAATGATGGTCGTTCTAATGGATACAAACAAACACAGATGTGGTTTTATAAAATCTTAGGAGAATGGTTGTAGGGCAGAATTTAGGAGAGCCATGTGTCTAGGAATCAAAACATGTGAATGGAAACAATAAGTGATAGCTGTTCAAATCAGTTCTGGGAGCAATAGGAAACAGTGCTCTAAGAAGGAGGAGTCCAGCTAAACCAGGTAACTGGCATTGCCACCCTCGGCTCTGAGGCCCTTCAGTCACTCCACACTTGCCATTCTTGCCGTCAGAGGAGAGAGGTCACACCCAGCAGCTTCCCATGAGTCATTCCGTGAATCACAGGGTAGGATCCAGGAAACCCATTATAGCATGGACTGATGCCCGAACCCTCATCCCTGGCCTGCAGGTGGGCACATTTGCCCTGTCCCCCCAACCCCCAGCACAGGTATTGAGCTGCCCATGCTCTTTCTCACCAGGAGTAGCCAAAACCCAGCAGGGTGAGAGATGAATGAGCGACATCAAGATGGGAGATAAAAGGAAAATGGGAGAGGATCTTCAGAACTCATTAGAAAAGAAGGGTAAATAACTTTGTGAGCTCCCAGAGCTGTGAGTAAGCTACTTTTAATGACTATGCATGCATTTAAAATCTTCTGTTCCACCATGCTCTGATTATTTGCTTAGCATCTGAAGTACAATATTCTCTTTAAAGGCTTTGGCCTCCTTAAACATCTTATCTATATTTTTAAGATACATTGTGATTTCGGTTTCCTCTTTGCTTTGCTTTGGCTAGAGCCAAATGCAACAAGTTTTTTTTTTGTTTTCCTTTTGTAGCCTAGTTTGTTTTAATATGTATTTTCATCTCCATTGTCATTTTCTTGCCCAAGATGTGTTTTTTAAATTATAATTAAGTCAATTATTCTGATAACTGCAATCACATATTAACATCACAAAAACATTAATAAAAGTTCACAGTTTTCTAGAGAACGTGAAAGTGGCAGCCTTCTCTGTAGTCAAAATGAAGGCAGAAGGCTGTTCTAAAGTACGTGCCTTATCACTGCATTGCCCTGTTTTCAGCTCTTCTGAGGAGACCCAACTGGTCCAGTATCAGGTGCAGCATCCCCTTACCTTTGCAGCGTCTACCACCTGCTCCCTTTCTGTGACTGAATCCCTTTGTAGTGGATAGAAACAAAAGTGTCTGTGAGCCTTTTTAAAGTCACAAGATTTTTTCTTTCTTTCTTTCTTTCTTTCTTTCTTTCTTTTTCTTTCTTTCTTTCTTTCTCTCTCTCTCTCTTTCTTTTATTAATTTTTATTTTCCATTCCAACCACAGTTCTCCCTCCCACCCTCCTCCCACCTCCTCAGCCTACCCCCCATTCACTCCTCCCAAAGGGTAAGGGCTCCCAAGGGGAATCAACAAAGCACAGATGTATGCCAAGACTTGGATCCCAGTGATGTCTTTATAGAGTTTTAGAGTGTGGTTCTCTGAAAATATCATACAACTAGAAACCACAAGCTTAATTTCAGATTATTTAATTAAACATAAGCTAAACATATGTTCTTAAGGATTTCCCACCAACTGTTTAATAACCTTTAACAAAGTGGACACGCCAGTGGTGGTGTTTAAGATCTATTTTTCATGAGCATCCTATCCTCAAAGAGCTTTTATTCTCTTCTGTTTTTCTTCAGATTGTTCTACACTGAGAATGTTATCCAGTCCATCAAAACTACAAGAAAACACAGATAAAAATTAGCCTATCATCTTGCAATGGTTTCTCTAGTAAAATAAATCCTATAAGCCAGGCAGTGGTGACACACGCCTTTAATCCCAGTACTACGGGAGGCAGAGACAGACAAATCTCTGTGAGTTCATGGCCTGTCTGGTCTACAGAGGGAGTTCCAAGATAGGCCCCAAAGCTACAGAGAAACCTTATCTCAAAAAAATCAATGCGTGTGTGTGTGTGTGTGTGTTGTAAAGATAATAGATAATTGACTATATTGCCTTTGGGAGACGGGTGAGATGTTAAAGATTATTATTATTAAATATC
This sequence comes from Alexandromys fortis, assembly GCF_014885135.2. Lineage (NCBI taxonomy): Eukaryota > Metazoa > Chordata > Mammalia > Rodentia > Cricetidae > Alexandromys > Alexandromys fortis. The sequence goes on from NW_026067933.1 coordinate 3,739,106, forward strand.
TACAACTAGAAAGAGTCAAATTGTAGTGAATGGACTCATTTTTAGCCAGCTACTTTGTATTTTGAGATGTGACTCTTGATTTATAGGCTAAACGCTCTATCATATCTTCTTGACTCTTTTAAAGAGTAACTAGTAGTTGCAAGCAATCTTTTGATTACGACCTAAACTTATACTTTCTGTTTTCTTAGCATCTGTGCCATCTGAAAACTGATTTGAACATAAATTACTGTATTTCCTGATTCTAAGATATTATCTTGAACGGAGAGCAAAAAATACTATCTAGTGAATGAATCTCCTGATTGTGAGACACAGCAGTTTTAGAACTTTCAAAGAAGAAAACCGTGCATTTGAAATCAAAGATATAACAAGTATTTTTTTTTTTCTTGCAAGAAATCAAGCTTCATTCTGTGGTCCTTGCTATACAAGTAAATTCTGTGTTTTTTTTTTTTTCCATTTAAATATGTGGGACAGACACAGGCAATTTCAACTGGTTTCTAAATAAGATGAAATGAAAGGCTTGATCTCTCCACAGTGAGGAAATGCCAGCTCTTCAAAGGGTGCGGTCTGCCAAAGTACAGGTCGTGCCGCCTCCGGGTCAACCTTTCAGTGTGGGTATTCTGTTGTCTGTCCTTGACTATGCTCTATTTTTGCTGTTTCTCATTTTATCCAGAGGTGTTTCAAAGCCCAGGCAGAATTTCAGAATGGAGCAAAAATATTATTATTTTATTATTTAAGTATCACATTGACTTAAAGTTAGGCTGATCATCATAACCATCCTTCATTGCATGATGTGAGTGGTTAATTAGATTAGTGTTTTGTCATTACTTTATTGCTTTCCAGACTATCAGTGAAATGACCAGTTGCACCAGAATTTCTGGTACTGACAGAAATGATGATTCCCAGCGTTGGAAAAATGGCTTAGCATTTAAGAACGTTTGCTGTTCTTCCAAAAGCTCCAAGTTGGGCTCACAGCCACCTTTAACTCCAGTTCTAAGAGATCTTACAGCCACTTCTGGTCTCTGTAGGAATCTACACATATGACCACATAACACACACATACACACACTTCTTGGGCAGACAGCACCCTTGCTCAAAAGCATTTTACTGCCCCATTCTGCCAGCGATATTCCAACAGGGAGAACACTCCACTGATCATATGTATTCTTGACTAAATGGGGATTAAAAACATCCAGGCTTTTAACTACAGTGTACAGATGGACTTTGTATAAACGTGAGAGCTGGGGGAATATTATTCTTCCCCTGAGGGCTTGGCATAGATGTTATATTCACAGTAAGTAGAAGTTCAGAAATTGTATTTTAAATATATGCAAGTTAGATTCACAATTTTTTTGTTGGTAGTGGTGCTTCATTTTTATTTTATTTTTTTTTAATCAGGACAGGTTTTCTCTGAAGCTTTGGAGCCTGTCCTAGAACTTGCTCTGTAGACTAGGCTGGCCTCAAACTCACAGAGACCCACCTGTCTCTGTTTCCTGAGTGCTGGGATTAAAGTACACACCACCACCATGCTGATTAAATGCTAGGGACTGAAAGATAAGACAACCTACTTCTGTAAATAACCAGGCCATTCCCTTTTTAAGTTTATAGTTAGAGTCACCTGTTAGACAACCTGAAAGGCAGGCTTTTGGGGGTTGGGCTGTTTTTCATATTATTTTTCCCCTTGAAAGTAGAAAGTGATTTAAGGTGTGGTAACACAAACAATGCCTTGTATTTACACAATACTTCTCCCTAAGGCGTTGGCAGATTTTATCCACACTGGCTCCTTTTCAGCATGGGATCCATGGGTAGAGATGATGACTAGGAATCAAGACGACAAAAGAACCAAGTCTATGATGTCACATATTAATTCACAAGCAGAATGGATTCTGACATTACAGTAAAGACGAGATCACATCTGGGTGTTCATCATCTTGCCTCCAGAGAGAATTATCTATTTTATGTCTACCTTTAAAATACTATAGCAAGATGATGAGGTAAGATGTCTTTAGTAAAATTTTTGGAGCTTAGTGCTTGAATAGGGATGTGTCTACAATAAAAACTAAAATGTAAGGAAGAGATGAGAATATTAGGATATCTCCTTGCTACAGAAATTAAGGTATTCAGTTTGACATTATTTCAGTATGAATTGCATTAAAACTTATAAAATAGACAAGCTAATTTTTAAGAAGTTATTAGGACTTCTAGATATCGGGAAAACAACATTTACACCTAAACCAATTTTTGAATTTTAAATTTAATGAAAATGAGATGTTTTGAAATATATATATATTTTTAAAAAATATTTTATTTAGGC
>NW_026067933.1:3743206-3747630 GCF_014885135.2 Alexandromys fortis
GTGGGCTGTGAAATTTCAAATCTTATACCAGGCTCAGTCTCTCTCTCTCTCTCTCTCTCTCTCTCTCTCTCTCTCTCTCTCTCCTGCCTGTAGATGGCAATGGAAAGTTCTTGGCTACTCTTCTAGAACCATGCCTGCCTGCATTCCACCATGCTCCATGTCATGTTGAATCTATAAGCATAACCCTATCAAATATTGTTGTTTATAAGTTTCATTGGTCATGGTTTCTCTTCACAGCAATAGAACATCAACTAAGACAAGAGAGCAGTTTGATACTCTGTCCATTTAATTCATTGTTAATAGTAGTTTCTCCCTTGAAGCTTATTACTTTCCCAGCCAATGGCTTTTGACAGAGTTCTCAGTAGTAAACATGAGTTCTGTCTTCTGGGAGTGGGTTTTAAATCTAGTCAGAAAGTGGATGGTTATTCTCCACAGCATTCTTGCCACTATTGTATCAATGTGCATATATCTAGCCTTGTGTGCTACTATTGTAGTTCACAGAGTTCAGAGCTGAGCTACATGTAAAGCTACTATTTTAGAAGCTTCATAGAAAGATATTCTACATGGAATTACCCTATATTTGGGAGATAACACTTCTCCCAAACACCATACTTTTTATACACACACACATACATACATACACACACACGGCTAGAGAAGAGATGGCTCAGTGATTAAAAACATTTTTTTTCTTTTAGAGGATTGAGGTTCAAGTTCCCAAAACTACAATTGTGTCTCACAACCATCTACTCCAATTCAAGGGGTACTGACCTTCTCTGACCTCCCAGGCACAGGCACACATGTAAAATGCATGCATCCATAAAGGCCAAAACACTCATACACATAAAATAAAATATGAATCCAATATAAAGAGTCCAGTATCAGGTATGGGATTACCCCCCTTTAAATCGTTGGCCAGTGAAGTGCCATAGGCTCCCTTAAAAAGTATAAGGCTTGTTCTTGCTCTTGACTCCTCCCAGAACTTGATGTTAAGATCCTATTCCTGGCTGACTGTGGGGGCACACATCTTTAATCCCAGCCCTTGGGTGCCAGAGGCAGGTGGATCTCTGTGAGCTTGAGGACAGCCTGGCCTATATAGGAAGCTCCATGCCAGGCAAGACTATGTCCCACGATTTCAGGAAGTGAATTTGGGGTAGAGACACAGCTGAGTCTAGATAGGGCCAGTTTTACTCCAGCTCCCACAGTCTTTACTGCATCCATTCTACAAAATTTAAAGAGATTTTAGAGATTGATATTTTCACATGAGCACCTCTGTATTTTAAATTTGTTTTGAACACTGAATGAGTGTCACAAAATATACTTGCAAATAGTAGGCAAAGCTCACTGGCCCCATGCTCCCTTTGGCTTAGTTGGTGTTGTAAATAGGAGCGGCGGGACTGCGTCCCCAGCACCCTGTCCGCCAGCTAGCTTATGCCCGAAATAACAACACACAAACTGTATTCATTTAAACACTGCTTGGCCCATTTCTATCTAGCCTCTTCTCGGCTAACTCTCGCACCTGGAATAGCCCATTTCTAATAATTGTTTGTAGCACCCCAAGGTGCGCTTACCAGGAAGATTCTAGCCTACGTCCATCCTGGGTTGGAGTTTCATCGTGTGTGTCTGCTTCCGAGAGCAGAGCTGTCGAGTCTGAGCTCACTTCCTCTTCCTCCCAGCATTCTGTTCTGTTTACTCCACCCACCTATGTTCTAACCTATCAGGGCAAGTAGTTTTCTTTATTTAATTAACCAATGACCTTCCTCCATCAAGTTGGGTTTAGTTCCTTTTGGTGCTTTTAATATATTCAAGAAAAAATTAAAAAGTAAACACTATCCCTGCTCCTAAACATGCTCTCCAGCCCTCTTTAATCCCTACTGTTCATTTTCAATAAATTAAAAATCCACTTAACTCTTCAAGGATCTTTAGTGCCCATAATCAAGTGTAAACTCCTTAAGAAAATTTTAGGATCTCTCTCCTCCTTCATGCTGCTTTCTATGTTGGCATATTGTGGTCTGTTAGAAGATGCTCCTTTTGCTCTTGCCCTCTGTTGATCTTGTACTCCAGCTAGAATATTGTGTGCTGTCTGGAGCCCTTTAAGTGATGTTTACACAGCTTACCAGAACACAGAGTACAGGAAGAACATAATCATAAAACTATTGCTATAATTGATACAGAATGACCAGTTTTGACCCACTGGATATATTAAAAGTAAACTCAATAAGTATTATTGAGATCTTCCTGTGTGCCACTCAGCTAGGCATTAGAGTTATGAAAATTTAAAGCATCGTTCTCTTTGAATTGTTTCAGCCTCAGTTAGAAATGCCATCCACAGGTGGAATAGGGAAGCTTTCATGGAGTTTTGTGGAAGATGCTGATGGAGACTAGAGTAAGGAAAGAATGGAAAAGTAATTTAGAGAGTAAATACATGAGAGGGTTGCAAGGAGGAGTAGACACTTTTTACATGAGGCATAGAGAGTGGAGGCATTTTAGGCAGAAGAAAGAGCTATCAAACAGAGGATTAATGTGTTTATGTAGGGAAGGCGAGCATGAGAATGGCACATTGTTTCCTAGGATTGAAAGTTTGTAGCAGTGTAGACACAGACTTAAATCATTATTGTCACCCTGTGGTATAGCTTATATGGAATTTGGCCATGGAAATTATTTTCCTAAGCCTTCCTGTCATGAGACAGGAGTCTCTTAGCTAAACCATTAAGACTCACCTGATACCTACTGCTCTTCAAGTCCCTCAGTCACAGCCAATTTAGAGGACTCTTGCCACCCACTGAGAGCTAGTATTAGGAAATGAATACATCTGAGATCCAGTATTAGGAAAGGAATGTATTTGAGAGTTTTCTGATAAATTTCTTTGTTCAAATCACTTGCTTGCCCCCACCCCTTTACCTGCATTCTGTTGTGTAAGCCTCAACACATATTTCATATTTTTAAATTCAATAAGTGAAACTTTGTTAGACATAATTTTGATGGGACTGGGATACTTATTTTATGCTTCGTTTTTACAATATTTAGACTTAAAATACAAATTAATAATGACTCCTGGTTATTTTACCTCTAGGTGCTATTGTAACATTATATTATATGTAACATATATATCATAATATATGATATTATACACTTTTAATAGTTCTGTAAGATTCTTCACGGCTGGGCTAACACCTGCAAGAAAGAACTGTGTTATCATTTAGAAAAATAACATCCTGTCTGTTGCTACTGTCACATACAGAAAAACCTGAGGATAATTCTATAAAGTATAAAACTTTTGGAATATGAAAGTTTAGAGTTATATATAACAGGAAAGATAAAAGCTAGTAGTAGATTTTAGTGTTTACCAGGATTAAAGCCTTTGTTTGTTTAGTTCTCACGATATGTGGTTTCACCAGCAAAGCAAACCTCCTTGGGGCTGATTGAGTCAGCTCTCGAAAAGGCAGTGAGCCATGCTGTTGCCATTCAGATTTGTCCCCATTAAATGCCTTCTCGGAATTAGGTCATACATGGGCACTAGCTGAGCAAGGCACAAAATGTCCCTCACAATGATTGGGATAATTGTTGGTTCTGTCGACCCTTGCATCTCTCCTCTTTCCATCCTTTCATTTGATAGTTTTTTTTTCTTTACTGCCATACCTGTTTTTCAGTGCAACCACAGGCATTGATTTGCTCTGATAGTCGCTTGGGCTAAAGGCTGTAGCATTACAAATCTATTGAAAGCCAGAATATATTGCTGTGTCTTGACCATCCATGTGTCTATACACTCAGCAGAAGGCCTGCCATGCTAATAGAAATGCAATAACTATTTCTTAACTAAAAGTGAATGACAATGTTTTCACTGGACACTTAACAGATTTGAAATAATGGCTGAGTTCTGAATGTGCTACCTTACAAGGTTAATACTGATATAATTATAGTTTGGAATAAGTAAATTTTAACTTATCATGAAATGGTATTGTGTATAAATATAATATGTGTAGTAGTCATATTATATTTTATCATTATATACCCATAGATTATTTCAGCTTTCAATTGGGTCTTAAGTGTAGAGGTAAGAGTGGCGAGGCTGCGTCCCCGGCACCCGGCCGCCCGCATGGCTAGCTTGACACGGTGCAGATGTAGTGTAGGCAACCACAGCTCTCTTGAGTTCATGCGTGCTGTGGTCCTGTCATGTCCAGAAACATCACTTCAGAGCAGCCTGACCCAACCTCTGTCTCTTATAGTCTTTCTACCTCATATTCTATGATGTCCCTTGAACCTTGGGGAAGGAGGTAACAGAAACACTCCATTGAGGAATGAGCTTTTTACAGTCATTTTTCTCTCCACTTTGACCAGTTGTGAGCCTCTGGATTAGCTGCTGTCCACTGCAAATAATAATAATAATAATAATAATAATAATAATAATAATAATAATAATTTTT
>NW_026067933.1:3749759-3827718 GCF_014885135.2 Alexandromys fortis
AGGGTCACATCCTCTGTGAAAACAAAAGAAGACCCTTTCCAAAGCATCATGTCCTTAGACCCAAATTCTGAAGTCATAATACCCTCATGAAATCCATTTTGGTTTAGCTTGGCAGCCCATGTAATGAAATGTCTCTCTGTACTTAGCTCCTTCACAGTCAAAAAATTTAAAGAAAACACAATAATACAAAGAATCCAGACTCTGAATTTTCCATTTTTACATAGCTTATTTTTCTTTATTTCTCTTAATCAATAACTATCTGTACTCTGTCTCTTTAAAGACTTTACCCCCTTTTTTAAGGGCATTAACTTTATTCTTTCTCTCTCTATTTTTTTTCTCTCTCAAGCCTACTTACACTCATCCAACATTGTGATCCATTTTGTGGTCTGTCTGAATCTGTTTTATTGTGAATCTGTAATTTTTTTACTATCCAGGAGCATTTCTTAAAATGTTAAGCACTTCTTAAAAACTTAGGTTGCACCATATATAGGTAATATGGTACTGCCTGTGTCCTGCCCAGTCTAAACCTTAACTGCGCTGTTATTATGGCAATTATGGTAGTTCCTGCCTGAGGTCAGCACAGTTCAGCATGGAGCAGCCGCTCCTGCCTCAGAGCCATTTGGTGTCCCTGAACCACTCACAGTTCCAGGTACACAGCAGTCTACATTGGAGCCGCAATCAGCAGTTTATTCTGAGACTGAGTGTGCAGCACAGAAACTTTTTTCATCCAAGTTACAGCCAAATCTGACAGGCAGAGCACTGCGCAGTCTGAAAACACGTCTCTGTATGGTGGCAGGAATCCGCCATGCTTTCCAGCCTGCCTAAGCCTGATTCTGCCATCTGCCCAGGTGCAGGCAGGGAGCGCCGAGCAATCAGCACGGTCTCAGAGCACTCTCCTTCCAGGAACACAAACATCCAGTCCCATAAAAGCCTTGAAATGCTTTAAAGCCAGAGTTCACGCTGGTAGCACAGCTCCAGGAAGCCGCGCTTTAAAATGACACAGCTTTTTTTTTTTTTTGCTGCTGTTGCTGAATCAGGAAATCTTTTTATGGCACGCCACCAACAAACAGCAAAAATTTGTGTTAAACTCTCTCTCCCTTATTTTTAAGTCTTCTCAGGTTTTTAAGTGGATTTAGCCCCACGTTGGGCACCACTCTGTTTTTCTGTTTTAAATTAAGCTCTCTCAGGTTTTTAAGTGGATTTAGCCCATCACGTCTGGGTGCCAGTCTATAGTGGTAAGAGCGGCGGGGCTGCGTCCCCAGCACCCGGCGGCCCGCATGGCTAGCTTATGCCCGAAATAATTACACAGAAACTGTATTCTTTGAAACACTGCCTGGCCTGTTATCTGTAGCCTCTTACTGGCTAGCTCTTACATATTAATCTAACCCATTTCTAATAATCTGTGTAGCTCCATGAGCTGGCTTACCAGGAAAGATCTTAACCTGTGTCTGTCTGGAGTAGGAGAATCATGGTGACTCCTGACTCAGCTTCTTTCTCCCAGCATCCTGTTCTGTTTTCTCCACCTACCTAAGGGTTGGCCTATCAAATGGGCCTAGGCAGTTTCTTTATTAATAAGAAATCACTCCCACATCACCTAAAATATAATATCCGCTCTTGGTATTTTTCTTTTTTTCTATTTATTTATTTTTAAATGTTTTCTTTATTATTTTATTATGTGTACAGTGTTCTGCCTGCATGTACACTGCAGGCTAGAAGAGGGCATCAGATCTCATTACAGATGGTTGCGAGCCACCATGTGGTTGGTAGGAATTGAACTCAAGACCTTTGGAAGAGCAGTCAGTGATCCTAACCTCTGAGCCATCCCTCCAGCCCTTGGCATTTTTCAATAATACAATATATTAATTAAAATCACCCAGAGAACCTAGACAACAATGAGGGCCCTAAGAAAGACATACATAGATCTAATCTATATGGGAAGTAGAAAAAGACAAGATCTCCTGAGTAAATTAGGAGCATGGGGACCTTGGGAGAGGGTTGAAGGGGAGGGGAGAAGCAGGGAAAGGAGCAGAGAAAATTGTAGAGCTCAATAAAAAAAATCAATTTTAAAAAATCCCCATGTTGTATAAGAGATGTCTTAGCTTATTTTTCCCAGCTAACTGAAACTCTGTATCCTTAGTCCATTATCTCTTCAACTGTCCGTTCTAAGCATTCTAGCCCACTGAAGCCCCAATATTCAAGTCTGTCTGTCAACTATTGGAGATTCTATTCTAAATGAAATTATTTAGTATGACCACCTCTCTTTCTGGAAGATAAGCCTCTTTCATGTTTTCTGACATTTCTTTCCTTTTCAGGTGTTCTCTGGATTTACACAAGGACTAAGGTTTGTGCCTCCTCTTATTGATGGTGGAACACACGTATTGAGAAAACTCTGGTGTGCTTTAAGGTACCTGCCCTTGAAGGCCATGTCTGGGGATTAAAAATCAACAAAGCGTTAGACCATCTCTTTGAGCTCAACAGGAGTCCTGTCTCTGTGCTGTGGAGCCCTGGGATTTGGCTGGAACTCTCTGTCACTGCGTTCATTTCTGACATCTTGTCCTCACCACTGTTTTAATTCTAATGTGACTGGCCCTTTGGGGTTCCTCAGAAGGTAATTTCTTTCCAGAATCTAACAGGGAAATGTGGTTGAAGTCTTTCCCTACACTCTTCAATCCTACTTAAAAAAAAAAAAATAGGTGCTACTCTTCAATATAGCCTTCATGATTGAATCTTTTGGGTAAAAGAGGGGAGGAAGGGAGTCCTGATTGCTGTTCTCATTAACTGGGTCCTTTGCCCTTTCAGGTTTCTAGTTCAAGAAACCTTACCCATTATTATATATCAGATAATACTACCCCCAGGGTCATCATCTCTTCTTTCCAGAACTGACATTAAAGGAATATGATTAGTAGAGAGGAATAAAAACACATTGATTTTAACATTTTCCAAGCGTTATATATGTCAAATTCATTTTACCCAAGAGAATGCTAAAGTGCAAAGTGGTAAAAGTAACTTGCAAAATAGCAGAGCCCTGATTCAAAGCCTGGATATAAAGCATAATGATAGCACCAGATGGCTGGGAGTTTTTAAGCTTCTCATATCTCCCCACAAGCTTTAAACACCAAATATTGCTTATCAAATTTAAAACATAATTTTGTAGCACTTCTCCAACCTCATTTAATGTTCAGCACATGAGACCGTAAGCAATTGCCCTAATTAATTAGTTTTACAAAGCACACTGTAGAAATGAATTAATGATTAGATGAAATTAAAATCTAACTGAGGCAGGCAATTCTACTGCTTTCCACTCATGGTGGGGAGAGCTTTGTTTCAGATAGCTGTTATCTGTGATACATCAAAATGCAACATTGTCATTTTAAAATGTGTTTGACTTAATTTTTAAAAAGAGCAGAGAAGTATTTTGCATTTAAAACTACTGGTTGAGGATTAATGGACTAGAATCTATATTATTTAAGACATAATTTGGTTTGAGTTTTTTAAAAAGTAAGATTAAAATTTGTTTCTAAAAGAAGTTACAAATATGATTTTTTTCAATGTGGATAACAATTATTCAAGATGGATATTTTTTAACCAACAGGTGGTTCCAGACTACTGCTAAAAAAAAATGTCACAGAAATAATCATGAAATAAACTCTATCTGGCTCTTTGATCACTGTGTTCAATGCATATTGACTGTCTCTTTAAATTAATTGCATATGCCCTACTGGCATGCGTCTTCCTTCAGCCAGTTATCTTAGTAAACATGTAGCATGCACTGATCTCCTGGTGATGCTTCCAGCCAAGACTAGCTGTGTGTAGAAAAGCCCTGCTGCCACTACTGCTCCCTTTGGAAACCCTGTTTATGGAGGGTCATCTATACAGAGCTAAGGCCCATTGCTGCTCAATGCTTCTGTCTCATGATGTCTACCATTTCTCAAGGGACCTGTCTTTTTCCAGCCCGGATAACTGAATAGGCACCAGTACTGTTCATGGTCTGATCTCGGGGCACCATGTAGATTTTATTGAGGTCACACTTTTATATGCATCATGCTTTTTATGTTGTCTTTTTAATGTAAAAGACTGTGAGGAGTTAGCAAAGGGATGGGCTAAAAATAGATCACACACTCTAAGAAAAAATTTCCCTGTGATATTGAACTCATTATCCATCAGGCAAACCTGCGTTAACTCTTTCCTGCTCTAAGTACCTTTCCAGGGAGCTTTTCTTTCCTTATGCAACAAGTCCACTGTGGGTCTATCTAAGGTTTCAAATGAGGACTTCTGCTTTCTTTCTTCCTGACCTTCTACTTATGCTTGCCACTGCCTGCTTGGTATTTGTTTGATACCCCAGACCTACCTTGAATTCAATGGGCTGAGTTAAATGCATCATTTTCCTTGATCTTCCATCTAGGTTTCCTGTTTCAATGAAACAGAACCACGTTTACCCCGTTACCTATTTAGAAACTAGCATTTCCCATGCCATCTTCCTAAACTCACCAATACTCATTTCTCTCTTCTCATAAATCCTGATCTTCTGCCTCCTGAGAATATCATTAAGTCTATTCTCATCTCATTCCCACTCTTAGCTCTTGCCAAAATTTCTGATATTCAGCTCTTGGGAGATGGCTCAATAAGTAAAGTACTTATCATGTAAGCCCAAGGACCTGAATTCGGATCTCTAGGACCCACATAAATTATTGAATATGGCTGTGTATCTATAACCCTTGTACCAAGGAGGCAGAGACTCCAGCATCCTTGGGGCTCAATAGTTAACCAGTTTAGAAGAATCACCAAACTCCAGGTTCAGTGAAAGCCCTTGTCTAAAGAAATTAGGTGAAAAGCGAGTACAACAGACACTTGACATGATCCTCAGGTCTCCGTGTGCAGTGCACACTTCCGGTATCCACACACATACACAAGCACCAGAACACACACAGTAAAGTAACATAAGGTTTCCGCAATAACATTCTCCCTGCCCTCTTCCTACTCTAACTTCATATAAATTATTTGCTTAAAACCTCTAAATTTTTCTTTGTCTCAGCCTAGCCTGGTCACAAAGATGTCTTTTTCTCTTTTGATGGTGGTACTGACTCTCTCACCTCTGGGATTTTCCAAACACCATCCCTTATGTATAGAAAGATGGCTATGTTTTTTAATCAATGGGTGACCAAATTATGCTTGTCTAGAGCAGAGACCCTCAAAGATCTCATGACAAGCAGATGCTCTGAATATATTTATCTTTTACTGAACAAGTTTACCCCATTTAATTGTTTGTTTTATAAACAAAAAATCTGAACTGAAACTGACATCTGCATATGAACCTACAAGATTTGTTTTTAGATCCTGGCAGGAACGTTCAGTTCACGCCTGTCAGCGGCATCACAGGACGGTGCTCCTGACCGGGGAGTGTCACCCTCTTTGACTTGCGTGGCACCCTGAAGATGCAGCCAAGACTGAGGGCAGGATGGCAAACCCAGAACAGTGAGGGAAGTGCTGTATATCTTCTGCCAGCCAAATCCCTCGACTCCAACCTGGCATGAGTGGGGAGGCAGATGTCACTGTCAGATTGCTCTGTCATCCTTGATGTGACCTACCATGAGGTGTTCTGATTTCGTATCTAACAGACTGAGTCATCTCTGCAAGTCTGGACAGTGAAAAGGAGAAAATAATTTTACGATTTGGCAAGGCCAGTGATGTATACTCCACCTAGAAACAGACCTAGAATCTCCACAATTGAAGAGAGCATCTGGCTGCCATCTACAGGAAGCTGGGCGCATGCCAGCTTTAATAATTACAGTCAGCTTGCCCACCTTCCGGCGTCACCTAAGTCAGATGACACACATTCAGTTCTGTTCCAAAGCATACCGTCCATGATTGCTAGAAAATTCTGTGAGGTAACTGTCTCATCCTAGAAATGGTAACAGTTTATGGGTACATGGAAGAAAGTAATTATGCAGTGAACTCAGAAGAATGTCTTCAAAATGACAACTTAGGAGATGATAAAATTGCTAATTACTACTCATGCAAATTTAAGTATTTTAATTCATATAACTCACATTGTCTTTCTAGTTTATTAAGTGAGAAAATACTTATTTTAATTTTCTCTAATATTTTTATTTTATATTATAATAATTATTCTAAGTCAAATATGATCTGAGATACAAAAACCCCACACAAGAAAGAGATTTGTTTTTGTCTAGTACAAGTTGGGCTTTATAAAGTCTAAAATATAATTAAAATATCAGAAAGCAACATTGCATATGTATATATTTCACAATATTATATTATTTCATAATATACACATTGTTTCACAATACTATTTTATACACACCAATTGTGTATATATATTTCACAATATTTTATTCTTTCATAACACATTATTTCACAATAATATACATATAAAATATTGTGAAATAATTATGGAACAGAGGGTCCAACTTTATTTAAACTTTTCTGAATTTCTTATGTTTAAAGGAATCCACATAATTTTATTAAGAAGTTTGATAGTTTCAGCCATTTTTCAAAAAGTAGTTCTATTCTCCCATGCTATTTTCAGAGTTTTAAGGAGGAAATGGTCTAAGGGCAATTGCTCTTTTGAAAGAAACCAAAACTCCAGAGAGGGGAAATTTAGGCAAGTATGTTGGACAGTAATAACCAGCACCTGAATGCCCTTTATAACATTCATGGCAAGGTTCTATGTCGTTTTCCCATGATGATACACTTAATCCATGTAACTCAATTAGGTGGGTGTTCTTAAAATTCTGATTCCATGAACAAAGAAACTGAAGTCTGCCCCGGTTAAAGATAAGAATTTCCCTAGGTCACAGCTAGCATATGAAAGAGATAGGATTCAAACAACTCAAACATTCACTGCTGGCCTTCTAAAACACCATGAGAAGAAATTATTCTTTTTTAAAAAAGTTAAATATCCCCCAGTAAATTTAATGCCTAATCACAATAATGACAATTCTGTGAACTGTCTAACATCCTTACAACAAACTCCTGTTTAACCAGCCTCCATCAGCCTCTGTTATTTACAGCGTACAGATGTCACACCAAACCACAAAGAGTTTACTGATTCATTCTCCAGGTAGAATAACCATATTGGCATTGCTGGCATGAACAAAACAGTCCTCCTATGAAGACGGAGTAGGAAACAGAGGATAAGGTGAGAAAAGTAAGTAACAATCAAATTTAGCAGAACATTGAAGAGAAGTAGGTCAGATATGGTGGCTCACAATGGCAATGCCAGCACCTAGGATGCAGAGACAAAAGAATCCGGAGTTCAGCATGAAAAGTTTAGATTTAGCCTGAGCTACATAAGACCCTGCTTCAAGGACAAAAAGCCAAGCATGTAGCATGTACATGGTTGAAGTTCTTAAAAAAAATAAACAAAGCTTAGTTTACATGTTAATTATCTAAGCTATCATTCAAGAAAGCATTTCTGAAATTAAAAACTGGAAAAATGTTTGGGCCACTCAGACTGCACAAGAATCAAGGAAAAAGAGAAAGTTAAGAGTAGCTGTAGATAAGTTGGAGCTCCAAAAACCTAAAACTTACTTATACACTCAGAGAGAACAAAACTGCATCTTAAAAATAAAAAAAATAAATAAATAAAATCAACCTGGCCATTTAAACATACCCTGAAAAAGATATGCAAAAATAGATAAGCTACCATGGTAAGGGGGCAGCTCCCAAGGTCTTAACTCTTGATTAAGAACTACAGCAACTAAAAAATGTTGTTCTGACAAAATAACTTTATAAAAACCAAGTAGGTGTGTGTGTGTGTGTGCGCACGCGCGCGTGTGTGCATGTATCTATATATGTATCATCTATTAAATAAAGAGAGCAGGTGGGAGAGTGTGGAACTGGTTCACCTTGGCTAAAGTTCAGAGAATTTAAGCCTATTCTTGTTCCTTCACAGTTATTGACAGAAGATATAGCTTACGGTGTGGCTACTAACAAAGGTAACTTGACCTAGCGTATGGTTACTTGGCATTTTGGGAATTAAGATGGTAATTACTTTGTTCCTTGTATCCTGATTAAAAAAAGTCTTTTGTTTTCTTTATCCTTTTTTGGATTGGGGTATTTAAAGTTCATAAGAAATAAACAAACACAGGCAGATTCAGGATTCACTGAGTTGCCCTTCCAGTATCCTATGTCTCTGCATTTCTTTAGTTATCTCTGTTTATTTCTGCCAGCATTTCTAATCCACACACCTCTACCCTGGAATATATGAATCAGTTGGGCTAGACCACAACAGATGTCTCCCCAATGTATGGCTACCACAGGAAAAGTAGAGGAGCTGGCAGAAATAAACAGGGATACAAAAGAAATGCAGACACACACACACACACACACGTTTTTTAAAATAGAGACAGATTTAAAATTGATTGTCTTCTATTATTCAGGTTTAAAATAACACAAACAGTTTTTAAAAAAAATAACAAAAAATAAATCATAAGCTGAAACTTCAGAGTATCTCAAAACAATACACAAATCTTATAGTAACACAATGAAAAAACATTTATTAAAAGCTCTAAATAAGAATAAAAATGAAGAAAAACATTTGTAACAAAAAATTTGAGTAGAAAACAGACAGGATAGAATTCATACATTCTAAAATTATTGATGAATCCATAAAACAACAGGCTACTAAATAAAGAGAGTAAAGAAGGGGATGTAGTTACTGTGTGAAATATGGAATATTGATCAGAAAGTATCTGTAGGAAAGAAACTTGAAAAATTGATTGCAGAGGATTTTTTCTCATTACTGAGAGAACTAGTCTGCAAGTAAAGCAGATAATTTCCCAGAAAAATTGAATGTTCCAAAATGGTGCCAAAAGAGGTTGGAAAATGGAAAAGGCTCTCCCAAGGCTGAACAAAGATAATTATTCCAAAGAGCATGCTCTATTTAAGAATATGAGCTATAAGAACTCAAGAGGAGAAGCCTATCGAGTCTTTAATGCAACATATTTTCTTTCAACAGTTGTCGAAGCATTTCCAATTGGACTTCCCATGGGATGGAGAGCCCTGATTGCTCTTTGGGCTGACGAGGGAGGGGGACTTGATTGGGGGAGGGGGAGGGAAAGGGGAGGCGGAGGTGGGGAAGAGACAGAAATATTTAATTAATAAATAAATAAATAAATAAATAAATAAAAATAATAAAAAAAGGAAAAAAAAGTATCAGGCAGCTCTCGGAAAAAAAAAAACAAACACAAAACAACAACAAAAACAAATTTCACTCCTCTGAACAAATATGATGTGAAACGCCAACAAATATTTCACAAGAAAAATCTACAGACTAATAGAAAAAAGTAGATACATTATTAACAAAAATTTCAGCATATTTTATATTATTTTTGAAGTGGAATGAAACAGTGGAGTGTTTTGAAAACAAGATATGGATTAATATATTTACCATATTGATAAGAAAAAATCATATCCTCATTTTCACTGATTATAGAGGGCAAAATTCTTGTCATGATTTTTTAATTCAATATAATAGCAACTTTCCTATTTTTATAAATTATAACTGACATTTCAGCTCAAAAGCAAACATAGTATTTAACAGAGAAACTTTCCATTAAAAGGAACAAACACAGATACCAGACTCTCAAATATTAGCACATTGCTTTTCAGCTCCCCATCACCCTCAGCATTTGTGTTGGAGCAGCTGGGCTGGACTCTGTAAACATTGCTTTTTTTTGCAGCTCTTAGAAAGCTAAGCATTATCAGTGAGTGAATGGCTCTAGGGAAACCCTGTAGGTGTAAAAGAAATATCTTGTTTCTTTCTAAAAACAACTGAGGAGGACCATGGCCATGGAAGTTAGAATCTGCTATGTAACAACTAACCTGCCAAATCAACTAGTCCTGAAAATGGATGGTGCTAGAGCATTGGGCCCAAAGCCAACGCCAAGAGTCAGAATGGAACAGGCACAACCATGAGTTGAGCAACACCCACAGCAAATCTCAATGGATACAAAAAAATGGAATAAACCCTTGTATATTATCAGATCACCATGGATTAAAGTTAGAATTCAACAATACAAACTACAGAAAGCCTAAAAACTCATGAAAACTGAACAATTCTCATATGAATTATCATTGGGTCAAGGAAGAAATAAATAAAGTTAATACTTCCTAGATTTCAATGAAAATGAATGCACAACATACCCCAACTTATGGGACACTATGGAAGCAGTGCAAAGAGGAAAGTTCATAGCACTAAGTGACCACAAAAAGAATCTGGAGAATTCTCACACCAGCAACTTAACAGTACACCTTAAATATCTATAACAACAACAACAAAAAAAAGGCAAATTCATCCAAGAGGAGTAGATAGAAGGAAATAATCAAACTCAGGGCTAAAATCAATAAAATAGAAACAAAAGAACAATACAGATAATCAGTGAAGCAAAGAATTAGTTCTTTGAGAAAATAAAAAAAGAAAGACTAATAAAACCTTATCCAAACTAACCAAAAGGCAGAGAGAGAGAGAGAGAGAGAGAGAGAGAGAGAGAGAGAGAGAGAGAGAGAGAGAGAAGAGAATATCCAAATTAACAAAATCAGAAATGAAAAGGGGAAATATTTCAAGAAAACTAAACACTATACAATTTAAAAAAATCTAAAATAATTAAACATTTTTTTGAATAGATATCACACTCCAAAAATTAAATCAAGACCAGATCAATGATTTAAACAGACTTAATACTCCTAAGGAAATAGAAACAGTCATTAAAATTCTCCAACCAAAAAATCACAGGGTGAGATGTTTCAGCACAAAATTCTACTAGAATTCCAAGGAGAAGCTAATGTCAATATTCTTCAAATTGTTCCACACAATAGAAACAGAAAGAATATTATCAAGCTCCTTTGATAAGGCTACAGTTACCCTCATATCCAAACTTTACAAAGATGCAACAAAAAAGAATTACAGACCAATCTCTTTCATAAACATTAATGCAAAAATATTCAATAAAATACTGCTGTGGGACAATGGTCTTGTACTCTGTCACTTGTATTGTTTTAATAAAATGCTGATTGGCCAGTATCCAGACAGGAAGTATAGGCAAGGCGACCAGGCAGGAAGTAGAGGTGGGATGACAAGAACAGGAAAATTCTGGGAAGAGGAAAGACTCTGTTCACAGTCATCACCCAGATACAGAGAAAGCAAGATAAGAATGCCTCACTGATAAAATGTACCAAGCCATATGGCTGACACAGACAAGAATTATGGGTTAATGTAGGATGTAAGAGTTAATAAGAATCCTGAGCTAAAAGGCCAACCAGTTTATGATTAATACATACCTCTGTGTGTTTCTTTGAGATTAAACAGCTGCAGGAATGAGTGTGACAGAAACCTCTGTCAACAAAATACTAGCAAACTGAATCCAAAAATACATAAAAGAAATTAAGCACCATGACTAAGTAGGCTTCATCCTAGAGATGCAGGGTTGGTACAACATATGAAGATCTGTCAAAGTAATTGACCATATAAACAAACTGAAAAAAAAAAAACCCTGCATTCATTAGATGTTGTAAAAGTCTTGACAAAAGCCAACACCCCTTCATGATAAAAGTATTGAAGAGATCAGGGATACAAGGAATATCTCTTAGCATAATAAAAGCAATATACAGCAAGCTGACACCAACATTAAATTAAATAGAGGGAAACTCTAAGCAGTTCCACTAAAATCAGGAGCAAGACAAGGCTGTCCACTCTCTCCAAACCTCTTCAATATAGTACTGAAAATTCTAGCTATAGCAATGAGACAACAAAAGGAGATCAAGGGGATAGAAATTGGAAAGGAAGAAGTCAAACTTTCACTATTTGCCAATGATATAATAGTATACATAAGTGACCCCAAAAATTCTAACAGGGAACTCTTTCAGTTGATAAACACATTTAGCAATGTGGTTGGATACAAGATTAACTCAAAAAATCAGCAGCTCTACTATATACAAATGATAAACTGGCTGAGAAAAATCATAGAAGCATCACTTTTTACAATAGCCACAAATAATATAAATTATCTTGGGGCAACTCTAATCAAGCAAGTCAAAGAACGGTATGACAAGAACTCTAAATCTCTAAAGAAAGATATTGAATAAGATATCAAAAAATTGAAAGATCTCTCATGCTCTTCGATAGGTAAGAGAAACATAATAAAAATAGCAATCTTACCAAAAGCAACCTATAGATTCAATGCAATCCTCATCCAAATCCCAGCACAATTCTTCACAGACCTCAAGTCTCAGTTTTCAACTTCATATGGAAAAGCAAAACACACAGGACAGCTAAAACAATCCTATACAATAAAGAAACTTCTAGAGGCATTGCCATTCTTGTCTTCAAACTCTACTATAGAGCTATAATAATAAATACAGCTTAGTTTTAGCATAAAAACAGATATATGGATCAATGGAATCAAACTGAAGACCCTGAGATAAATCCATAAATGCCTGATTTTTGAAAAAGAAACTAAAATTATACAATGGAGAAAAAGAAAGCATCTTCAACAAATGATGCTGGCATAACTGGATGTTGACAAGTAGTCGAATGCAAATAAATCCATATCTATCCCCATGCGCAAAATGCAAGTCCAAGTAGATCAAAGACCTCAACATAAATCCAGTTACACTGTAGCTGATAGAAAATTAAGTGAGAGGTAACCTTGAATGAATTGGCACAGGAGACTACTTCCTAAATAAAACACCAGTAGCACAAACACAGAGATTGACAACTAATAAATGGGACCTCCTGAAACTGAGAAAAAGGCAAAAGACATGGTCAATAAGACAAAACAGCAGCCTACAGAATGATGAAAGAGCTTCACCAACCCCACATCTGAAAGAGGACTGATCTCCAAAATATATAAAGAACTCAAGAAGCTGAACTTTAGAAGCCCAAACAATCCAATTTAAAAAATGGGGAACAGATCTAAAGAGATAATTCTCAACAGAAGAATCTCAAAGGGCAAAAAGATATTTAAAGAACTGTTCAACATCCTTAGTCATCAGGGAAATGCAAATCAAAACTTCACTGAGAGTCCATCTTACACCTATCAAAATGGCTAAGAACAAAAACACTGATGACATCTTATGTTGGAGAGGATGGGGAACACTTCTTCACTGCTTGTGGGAGTGCAAACTTGTACAGCCACTTTGGAAATTGGTATGAGAGTTTCTTAGGAAATTGGGAATCAATCTACCACACAACCCAGCTATACCAATTTTAGACTTAAACCCAAAGGATGTGCAATCGTACCACAAGTACACTAGGTCAACTATGTTCATAGCAGCATTATTTGTAAAGTTTATAGGGAGCTCATGGATGCTGGACCACCAGATCTCACCTGTGCTCTGTAAATATGGTTTCTACTTTTCTGGGGCCTGTGATCCAGCTCTGAACTTCTTCTTTTGATGGACTCGAACTTCACATTCTTCAGAGAGGTCTCATCTTCAATGCTGGGCACAGACTGCCATTTCTTCAGCTCCTAGCCTCAACCCAGAGTTACCACCCAGCATTCTCTTACTCTACTGTTATCTCTTATAAATTTATATGATACTTTATATTAGAATTTTTAATTGCTGTGTAATTTCTTTCACCTGTTTTGATGATCATGCATTTAAATATATCAGATATACTAGCTACTGCAATTATAGAGGAAAAGAAATATTAGGACTAAATATGATATCATTGCATGTTCTTAAAGAAATTTATGTTGTCAACCAAAACCACTACCAAGATTAAATAATTCACTAGATCGTAGAATATAAAATTATAGAAAACTATATGCAGGTATCTGTAATAAAGAAAGACACATTAAATAAAAAGAAAAACTGTTGGAGCAAATTTTAATAACATAAAATCTGCATAAGGCAAAGTACAAGACACACTTGTAACGTACAAAGTGAGTGTATATTTTTAAATAGGAATGTCATCCTCCAGAAATTTTAATTAGGTTAATTATTTTTACTTAATTATTTTCCTGATAAAATAATTTGTACATGATTACTTTACATGATCAAGAGATATTAACTTTTCTATAACTAAGTGAAGCAATATTAAACACATCAAAATCAATAAATTAGAGCCAATAAAATTCTTCACTAGGGAAGACCAATAATGAGGTAAAGTCCTGGGTGATATCAGAGCACAATATTGAGACTATAATTAAAAGAGATTTGCATCAAACACAGTCATGCAGAAAAACCAAAGGACAGATAAGAAGTGACATTAAGAGACAGTGTATATGCTGTTAACATAATATAAGTAGACCACTCAAGTGGGAAAACTGTCAAATGCTGAATGGATACTTCTGACAAAAGTTGGGCTATATCTGACATAGCACACCAAGACTGTTCTCAGTAGATCAGATATTTTAATATGACCACATTCAAAATATTAAAAAGTAATTAAAAAACTGTTTGGCAACCTCAATGTGAAAATAACCTTTGAAACTACAACATGAATTCTAGCTAGAAGAACTAACAAACAAAACTCAGAACAGAGCAGAAAACCTTCTACATCACGAACACATCATGTACAAAGTCAAAAGGCATGACACACTGGGTAAAGGCCCTCTCAACCTCACTTGTATCTATGCATGTGTAGAGGGTGCATCGGTTAATAAGAAAACACATAACAATCTAGAATAAAACAGATTGTTGGGACAGATGTCTTACAGTAAACGGGTCATTAACAGCTCATGAACACATAAAAAGCTGTCCTTCAGACTTAATAAAAGAATCCAAACAGAAAATTATGACAAACTATGAGCAGGAAAAGAGAAATTTCAAACTTTGCTAGCACAACCTTGGCCAGGAATTAGAAACAAGGCCTTGCCTCCATTAGTGATGAGACTACAAATTGGTACAAAGTATGGCATATTGGCATCACTTAACACTCTGGCGTCAGTTTGTGGCTATCATCCCAGGCAATTCTACTTCTAGGAGTTTATGGGGTGGTTTATTTATGGTAAACATAGCAGTATTGTTTATGATAGCAAATATTTGAAACTGGCCTAGTTTTATAGATGCAGAGTTACTCAAATAGATTATATCTTTAATAAATACAAGTTTATCTTTTATAAAAGGAAACTGTCATTGTTAATAAAGATCTTCAAATGTCTTTTGGGGGAGAAAGGGTACATCTATGACAGACTAGTACTGTATTTACTTACTAGAAAAATAATCTTTGTGAAGATGAAAGAACTTCTGAGAGATTAACAAGGGAGATAAGGGAAGAGAGCAGGCCATGGGCAGGGAAGGAGAGAAAACTTTTCAACACTTACTTTTTAAATTTTTGGTATTTTCTGTACTTGTTAAATTAAAAATACACATTTAACATTTAATAAAAAGTATTTCCACACTGTCCAAAATACTGCAAAGCTCAATTTTAGCTTTAATTTACTTTTGTTATACATTTGTTAAACTGGAGTGATACAGCATGCATTTTCTCTGGTTTTCTACATGGTAGGATTCTCAGAAAATGCTGTTCAGTCTCAAGAAATTGGTCATCAAAAGAACAAATGATCCAATAAAAAGATGGAGCACAGACCTAAACAGAAAACTCTCAACTGAAGAATCTCAAATGGCTGAAAGACACTTAAGAAAATGTTCATCATCCTTAGTCATCAGAGAAATGCAAATCAAAACAACTCTGAGATTCCATCTTACACCTGTAAAAATAACCAAGATCAAAAACACTGTTGAGAACTTATGCTGGAGAGGTTGTGGGGTAAAGGGAACACTCCTGCATTCCTGGTGGGAGTGCAAGCTGGTACAGCCCCTTTGGATGTCAGTGTGGCAATTTCTCATAACATTAGGAAACAACCTTCCTCAAGACCCAGTCATAACACTATTGGGTATATACCCAAAGGATGCTCAATCATGCCACAAGGACATGAGCTCAAATATGTTCATAGCAGCATTGTTTGTCATAGAGAAAAACTGGAAACAACCTAAATGCCCTTCGACTGAAGAATGGATAAGGGAAATGTGGTACATTTACACAATGGAGTACTACACAGCAAACAAAAAATAATGACATCTTGAATTTTGCAGGCAAGTGAATGGAGTAGAAAACATCTTATTGAGTAAGGAATCCAGACACAGAAAGACAATTATCACATGTACTTACTCATAAGTGGTTTTTAAACATAAAGCAAAGAAAACCAGCCCACAAATCACAATCCCAGAGAACCTAGACAACAATGAGGACCCTAAGAAAAATATACATGGGAAGTAGAAAAAGGCAAGATCTTTTGAGTAAATTGGGAGCATGGGGACCATGGGAGAGAGTTGAAGGGGAGGAGAGAGACAGGGTGGAAGCAGAGAAAAATATAGAGATAATAATAATAATAATAATAATAATAATAATAATAATAATAGTAATAATAAAAGAAGTTAAAAAATGCTGTTCAGAACTCACACACAAACTGCTAATGCCCATAAACACTAACTGGTTTTTGCTTTGTCTCATCAAAATTCCCCACAGTGATCCAGGCTTCGTAAGTGACACATGACATTTTTGTCAGCACTTCACCAACTCTGAAGTCCTCACATGCTCAGGATCTCCACCTGAGGACCTACTGCCTCATAAGTTGTAGCTTGAAGGGCAGAAGGAAAAGAGGACATTTTTTTTTTTGTTTCAGTTGTCCTGGTCAAATATGCCCCCTGTGACACCGACTGGAACTTGGGAATACTCACCTTCACAGCTTTTCAGCCAGCTTCAGACTACTTTCCCATATCTGAACATCTTTGGTTAATAAACAGAAAATAATTAGGATTCTGAATATTTAGTTTTCCCAAAGTTACTGTTTTGTGTGTGAAAGACGATGCAAAGAATTTCTAGAATTGGGGTTAAAATTGGCACACAGCTTTTGGTAACTGTATTACCTAGGCTTACACCCCAGTTTCGTTCCTAGCTGGTTGTTTCCAGACAGGCATTTACTAAAGCTTTATTTGTCCAGGTTACTACAACTGGACAGACCTTGCTGGTTTCTCACTAAAATGTAGGTATTTTTGAAATGATGTCTAATCCATTGGGGTTTCACACAGAGTTTGAGAGGTAAGAAATGTAAAAGCACTAGGAATCCCTCCTAGCATCCATGTTCTTGCATCTCCTACTAATATCCCATATACAAAGTTCTGGATTCAACCCTGAATCCAGACTAAGAAATATGACTTCAAGTTCTGCTTTTGACATTCATTTGATTTATCTTTTAGATACATTTTATGAGTTTTGGGTATTGTAACTATAAATTGGAAATCTGAAATATAATCTCTGGTGTACAATTAAATGATGAGCCGTAGGTCTAGCCCTTTCAAATACAGAAGCTTTTTATGTTATAGCAGACAAATAATCTTATTATCAAGAGACAAACTGTCTCTGCTGTTGAAATGTTAAAAAAAAATATGGGGTTTTAACAGTTTCTTGTATTTGGGTAATAAACCCAAAAATTGTCAATTAGAAATATACCCTTAAAGAAATAAATTTACAATAAGCACAAAGCATTTAACTGAACCTCATATATACAAATAATTATTAGATTTCAATGTGAAAAAATTACAGGGCCCAAACTCTGGGAATGGTGATACATGCCTATAATCATAGCACTCGGAAGGTAGAGGCAGAAGAATCAGAAGTCAGATCATTTTCAGCTACATAGTGAATTTGAGGCAAACCTAGGCTATCTGACACCCTATCTCCAAGAAAACCAAACAAACAAAATTTAATTAATTAAAGAGACAAGCATTTGGGCACAATCTATCATCCTAACACATGGGAGGCAGTTGTGGAAGGACTAAAATTTGAGGCCAGTCTGAGCTACACAATGATACTCTGTGAAAGTGAATTAAAAAAAAAGAAGTATTAATTTGACTTTGCCAAGTTGAAATATTTATTTTTGAAAATTTAAATCTCATATTCCTTGCTCTGATTGGCTAAAGCCTAGCCTTTGATTTAAGATACTACGAAGTCCGCTGCAAGTGCCTCCTGCCTTAAAGCGCCTTCTTGTGGAGATGACACCTCAGAGTTCATATTGGATTGCTCTCACCTTGTTACTGAGTCTACCTTCTCTACAAGACTTCTGAATTCTCAAGACTGGCTTTCTCTAGCGCACTCACCTTCTATTCTTACTGTTCCTTCAACTTTACTCTGTGCCACACGAATTTGTTTCCTCTGTGCCTACAATGTGTTCCTTCCTGATTGTGTTCCTCTTTATGAATACCTGTGTGTTTCACCTTCTGCATCCACTGAACTATGTACCCATCCTCCATCTGCCTTTGCAAAATGGTCTCATTATTTAGAGTTAATCTGTACATTGTTACGGGGATCCTTTTCACGACTCTGAAATTATTTTGGGTTTGTACATTAGGAAAGAAAATGAAATGGGCATCATAGTGCAGCAGAAAATCTATTTACGTTGGGGGAAGAAGTGACCTGAATCTAAAATCAGTTCCATTGACCAGCTGTGTTTCTGTTGACAAGTCACTTTCTGGGCTTCACCAAATTGTTATAAATATTAAATGGAAGAGATGGAAAGCTATTATGTTGGCTCCAAAAGCAACGCCAGTGTTATTTTCACTACTGTATTTCTATGTAGAACAGCACTTCCTTTATAGCATTCGATAAATAGAGTGTTTGTCACAAAGTGTTTAATAAGTATATAGGGTACATTTCCAGAAGCTAGGAAACCGCAATTTTAATTTAAAAAAAAAGAAAGAAATTGGAATTGAATGCAAAGCCGTGGGTACTAACATAGTTCACCACATTAATACTGAATTGGATAGCAATTCTCATGAAGAGAAATTCTCACATAAAAACACTGGCTCACTGTTTATTCAAGTGTTTCTCAAAGAAACGTTAGTATCAGTTGATTACACCCATGGCAAGTTTCAAGGACCCTGCACTAATTTCATTGTGTTACTGCTGATGAAAGATCTGGTTCTGTGAATAGGAAAAACGTAATTAGGGTCTTTTCAGAATAAGTCGGATTCTATGTATTTTCACTGTGACCATTGTGTGTGGTATCCACAGGCAACTACTTTGAAATCATTGGAGACTTTACACATCAGGGAAGTGTATTGGGAAAGGCTAATGACCAGAAAGTGTGAATGAGTTAGAAACAGATCTCCCAGCCGTGATAAAGACGATATTAAGGGAGCAAATTCACATTAGAACCCAATTTGTAGCCAGGCAGAGTGGTGGATGCCTTTAATCCCAGCACTTGAGAGGCAGAGGCAGGTGAATCTCTATGAGTTCGAGGTCAGTCTGGTATACATAGTGAGTTCCAAGAAAGCCAGAGCTACATAGTGAGACACAGTTTAAAAACAACAGAAAAACAAACAAAACCCCTCAGGGTTTTTTTTTTTTTCCCTAAACAATGGTGTAATAATTTAAGAATGTAAGACCAAAGAGTAGAGATCTAAATTCCTTGTGAGGATTATACAGTTTCAAAAAATATCTTTTTTTTAAAAAAAATATTTATTTATTTATTAAGTATACAATATTCTGTCTGCATATATGCCTGCAGGCCAGAAGAGGGCACCAGATCTCATTACAGATGGTTGTGAGCTACCGTGTGATTGCTGGGAATTGAACTCAGGACCTTAGGAAGAGCAGGCAATGCTCTTAATCACTGAGCCATCTCGCCAGCCCAAAACATATCTTTTCTAAAAAATCGAATAAACCTGAAAGATCCTTTAACATGTTCTTTCTAAAATTTCTACAGTTACCTAGCTTATTCTACGTTCAGCCCACACTCAAGAGTTAGGATTGAAGTAGCAGCCAAAGTGGAGCTCAGCCATAGCCATGAAAAGCTAAGTCTTGGTGCGTGTGTCAGGGGAGATAACTGCACATGAGCCAGGCTTTTGGCGGTCAAGCCGCTGTTCATATAATGATTGAGATTCTAGGATTCCCTGCTTTGGGATATAGATAAGAGACCATTTCTCTTTAGTCAAATTATTACATTTCACAACTGTTCAAAATCCAGCCTCTTTTGAGACTCAAGGCAGTCTCTTAACTGTGAGTCCCCTGTAAATCAAAACAAATCATATACTTGTAGTATACAGTCTGTTTTCCAGCGCATGCCTTAGAGCCAGATTATGCCTCTTTGTGCCATTTTTCTCCAAACCATACATTTTAAATATCTTTCTGCCCCACTTGCTCTATTTCACTCTAGCCCAACGTCAGAATTATCAGTAATAACCATTCCATAACAGACTCGGTTATATTAACATGGGATTTCCTCTACCGGGGAAATTAGTCCATGACCTTTTAAATTAGTCTCAAGTAAATTCTCAGGATATGAGCAGAAAACAGATTCCTTGACAAAATTACACAAATGGCCTCAACCTAGTTATGAATACAGTCTATGCTTCCTTCTGAAAGCTCGTGATTCAGACCTTTGCTGTATACATTGCCTTTATCAGAACTTGCGTTGAGGCCTCTACTACGATGGCCTATTAGGCTCTGCATTTGACTCTTTGGTTTTCTAGTGCAAATACTCCCATGCTCCTTCAAAATACAGCATGGTCAGGTTCTTCTGAGCAACAGATACACTGTCTATTTTAGTCACTGTTAGGAACCCAGCATTCTTTCTGCGCTGATCTCAGCAGCCCACCAGCATTCAGGCTCCTAGCCAGCCCAGGGCCCTGCGACCTTAAGTCACGTGTTGCATGTGGCTACATCATGCATTGCGTTACTGCATGTGCAAGCTTTCCCTTTTAAGTAAGCTCCACAGACTCCTGTTATCGCCTCTTCTCTTCTCTTCTCTTCTCTTCTCTTCTCTTCTCTTCTCTTCTCTTCTCTTCTCTTCTCTTCTCTTCTCTTCTCTTCTCCTCTCCTCTCCTCTCCTCTCCCCTCCTCTCCTCTCCTCTCCTCTCCCCTCCCCTCCCCTCCATTCCTTTCCCTTCCCTTTTCCTCTCCTCTCCTCTCCTCTTCTTATCTCTTTCTTCTTTCCTCTCATACCCCCTATCTCTCTTATCTTCTCTCTCCCTTCTTTTTCCCAATGCCTTCCATTCCCTTCCTCCAGTAAAACTCACTTAAACTCTGCCGCCTGTTCATCCCCTTTTCACTCCCCTCTTAGTGGATCACCCTTCCTCCCCCTTCCCCCTGCCCTTTCCTAATGAACTCCCATGTGGGTTTGCTGACCTCTGTGGTTCATTCACTGCTGCATTTCCAGCCCACCAACAGCAGTTACTTTAGTGCTATTGTATTCAAGTACCAGGATGGAAAACAACTTATAGAAGGAAGAATTTGATTCAGGGTTCCAAAGGTAAAGTCCATAGTAGAAGGAGAGGGAGAGACATGGCAGTAAGTGGCCAAAGGAGGAAGCTGGCTCACCACATTTCCATCCATATGTAGGAATCAGTGGCCCGTAAGTGGAGCAAGGCCTTATATGCCCACCCCCAGTGACATCCTCCTCCAACAAGGTTCCGTCCTAACAGTTCCATATCCTATTCAAACAGTGCCACCAGTTGTATCCCAAATGTCAAATAAGCCTATCAGGATCATTTCTCACTCAAATCACCACAGATATTAGCACAAAGCATCGATATCAAAGCAGGGTAACTTTTATTTTTATGAAATCTTTTTATCACATATAAGCCTTTAAATAAAGTGAGGGGAATTGTATTTTGAAAGATTTATGCAGAATGATTTTTTGCTTTGTGACTAATTATTTTAAATGAATATTCTATTTTGTTCACCAATGTTTAGAAATTTGGGTAGTGTTATATAAGAGGGAAGGGAAGAGAGAGAACAAAGGAAGGAGGGAGAAAGAGAAGACAGAATTGTCAGAGATAGAAAACATTAGTAACTTAAAAACTGAAACTGCATTGATTAAGGTTAGAGTAATAAAAGTAGAGGTTGCTTGTAATTACAACCAAATCTAATGAAATTGACTTTTTAAAAAGACATGACCTCAGGGTACATTTTGATTATAAGTTCTGTAGATATACATGGCCATTGATGAGATTAGCTCCTCTGTTAATTGGTCTATGACTAGGTCTTGAATACTTGTACCAGGAAAAAGTCCATTCCAATTCCATCCCAGAGAAGAAAGGGTAGAGTAAGGAAAAGAGCCACAAGGCCAGAAGGGCCAGATGGTTAAGCAGGTATTGCTTCAATTGGAACTATAACAACATTTGCCTTGTCTGTGGTGTGAGGTGGGATTGTGATTTTGTGGTGTTATGAGGTTGGTGAGAGAAGACCCAGAGAGACAGAGACTTAGAAATCTTTGAATCAAGAGGCATAACTAGGAGTGAGCTTGAGAACTTTCAGGAAGCTAGGGGCCAAAAAACCATTCAACAAAAGAGAAGCTCTTCAATAACTATGTCTCACTATGCATCTTTATAAACCTGAGGTCATAAGAAGGCAGGTGGTTGAAATTTAAAGTAGATTCTGAAGAACAGATAAAAAAATTTCCTAGGAAATTTTTTTGTTTACCTCCTTTAGAGTAAAAATATATTGATGAAGTTACAAAACTGTACATCTAAACTAAATTATTCACTTAGATTGGAGAAATCAGTTCCATATTGAAATAGACATCTAGCACAAGCCTTATTTAACCATGCATTCTTTTAATGTGTAATAATAATCATAGGTCATATATGAGGTCATGAACCTTCAATCCCAGCACTCAGGAGGGAGAAACAGGCAGATCTCTGTAGTTCCAGGCCAGTCTGGTCTACATAGCCAGTTTTAGGGCAGCCACAGCTACATAGTAGAGTGTTTTCTCAAAAAAAAAAGTTAAATAATAAACAGAATCCTAAAGATTGAACAAGTTTCGTGATTTGTAAAATGTATTCTTGTATTGCGTTCTATTCTGAGTGTTGATGATAATTATGGCCAGTGCCTTGGACTGTCGTTTAACCTAGATGTGTCTCAGATTTTGATCTGTTGTCCTTTATGAAGTTAATTGGGTTAATTTTGAATACTTGGTCTAGCTGTTCCTGTCATCATTTTTGACAGCTCTCAAATAATATAATTACATATATCACTTACAGCTGTCTCCCAGTTATTTATCTTTGCAGAGCCACTTTTCAAATTTATGTGTGTATGTAAACATCGTGTGTGTGTGTGTGTATGTTGGGCATGCATGGCACAGCATATATGTGGAGGCAGAGGACAACTTTGTGGGGCTGGTTTTCTCTTTCTATCTTTATGTGGGTTCCAGGATCACACATAGCCACCGAGCTTGCAATGAAAGTGCCTTTACCCACTGGGTCATCTCACCAGCCCTGATTTTCTGGTTTTAGCAGAAAGTTTAGTGGACTTCACAGTAACTGTTAGGGACCACAACTTTTACCATTTCATGAATATACCAAGCGAATCTTGTACTAGAAGCCATGGTTTGAGGAATTTAAGCTATCACTAGTCCAACTTTAGAGCTAACTTAATTCTTGTTGAATGAGAATGACTCACCATTAGTAGTATAACACACAACGGGAGGAAATGAAATTGACAATAAAATATTCTACTTATCACTGTTTTAAGTATTTGAATTTTTTAGTTTGTTCTTTTACAAAATCATTAGGAAAATGTAGATTTATGACAAATCTGAAAAACAGCAAATAAAATATCTAGTCGGTACTTAGCAAATTCAAGGTAAATAAAGCATTTTAGAAAGGAGATAATTCTGAATAATGTGTGTGCTGAGTGTGTAAGGGAAACATTTTCACTCACTAGGAATTGAATAATCTTGGGTTGGACACAAGTAAGTTTTCCTCTTTGTGTGCAACCTAAATAGGAGAAAGTAAAGACTGGAGAAATGTTTGGAAGCCTTAAAGGAGGTTGTAGTTTTCAGACATAAATTAGGATGAAGGGATAGAAATTAAACACATCTTATGTTACTAAATTGACACAAGCAAAAGCAACAAGTTGATATATGGTGAGAAAGTTCTTCACACCTAAGTCAAACTCTAGAACCTTCAGATACACCATGCACAAACAGGAAAACGCAGACTTTTTGACTGCGTTTGATGGCCAGAGGCTCAGTGTGGGACAGAATGTGAGACTTTGCTGAGAGACAGATGTTCTATGGAGCGTCCTTTGAAAACCAGTGCTAAGTAGTATGGCAGATTTATCATTTCCTGCTAAAACAAGAAAAGGATCTGGTTGGGAGAGTAAAATGAGTGAAAATAACCCTGAAATGTGAAATGTAAATTTGCTCCATTTGCAGAAATTGCCAAAGTTTTGCAGACCAAGCAGCTGTGCTTTGCATATTTATAAGCAGACATTACATTTGAGTATAGGACCTATACTCGGTCTTTTTACTTGCTGGGCTTGACGTCCTCAATGCTGAGGCCTTCTCTTACAGGTTCATATATGATGTGAGCTTAGCTAAAATGGTGGGTATAGACTTTACCAACAGATTGCCTGTGGTCAAATGCTGGGTGGGATGCTGCAATAAGAGTGTGAACCTGGGCAAATGCTTTAACTTCTTTGTACATTGGATGTGTCATTTGTAAAACAGAAACGGTGAGAATACATAGATGGTACAGATGATTCAGACAGCTGATTACTTAATCAGAGAAAATGATTCTAAAAATCTCCTGGCTTGTCATAAGCCCTCCAACATGTCCCCATAGCTGTCACCCAGGAGATAACTACTGGGATACATTAGGTTGAATGAACTGTGACAACACATTTATAGAGAGCCGAAAGCATTATTGCTTAATTTAAAATATGAGCAGATAAGAAGAGTGAAGTAAAGAGAATAAAGCTAGCCTCAGGGGCAAATCTGCACTATCTTTACTAGTATCAGCACCCTAAATTGCTCATTCATTTGACTCCTGATATTTTAAATTTTTCTAACAATGTGTCCTTATTTTAGAGAAAAAAAATAATGGGTTAAAAATACCTAGGGAAATTAGAAAAAATTAAAAAAAACTTCTCTTTTTCTTCAATCTATGCTTTTCTTTCTTCTTATTTATTCTGCTACTTTCCTGTTATAATATTTCTTGATGTTATGGTGAAATCAGACATTCTGCTCTAGCTTCATCATGTTCTATCATGTATTCAACCAAAATCCCATTTTTTTTTTTTTTTTTTTTTTTTTTTGTTACTGAATGTTCATATGCTGGTTTTGCAAGCCAGATGTTTGTCGATCAGCAGAAAAGCTTACGTTTTTGAGCCAGGGTCAAATACTAGGTGGCCTGTCATGTAAAAAATCCGGGGAGAAGAACTTCCAGATTTGAGACCAACCTTTGGAGAAAGATGATCAATTAGAATTAACAAGAGAAATCAGATTTTCTGTTAAAACAAAAGGCAGTGGTAACGCCGTAAGTCAAGATCTCCTGTCACAAAGTGAAAGGAGTGAGGACTGGCAGAAGAGCCCAGGGACGAGCATTGTGTGGCAGGATATCTGCGGCCATTGCTAACTTTCTGCTTGAATCTAAAGTGTCTTAGGAATTCTAACAAGAGAGAGCGTTTTCTGAGTCTTTCAAACAGTAAGTGGGTACCATGGATTTTCCTGAATAGGATAGAATCACAATCATTTCTACAGAGCATCATTCTTATGCTATAATGTGATTCAGAAAAATAATCATTCTTCCTTGGCGTAAGAGTGAATGGACTTTGTGATGAGTACTGCCAGAGAAGACAGCAGCCGTGGAGATAAGGCATCTTGAATAGAAGGACGCCCATACCTTAACAACACACCATCTGTTATGAATCTTCGGATGCTTTTAAGAACTACTTTAATTGTTTTGCTTAAGAGAATAATGCTTAATAAGTTAACCTTTTAATTGGCTAGAAATGTGATTTGCAAGGAAGAGATTTGTAAGAGGAAAATGCATTGTAAACATTATCATTTATTAAGACAGAGATAAAACATAAGGATAAAAAAACAATGCCCAAAGAACTTCTTTTCTTGCTCTAAGGTTTCGTTGTTTAGATGGCCAATTTTATCTTAAGATTGCATCAAATATTAAAACTAGGTCTGGAGAGCTAGTTTAAAAGTTAAGAGCATTTACTGTTCTTCCAGAGTACATCGTTTGGTTCCTAGTGCCTATATCAGACAGCTCTCAAACTGCGTGCGCTACCTTGAGCTTTGGGGGACCTAATGCCCTCTTCAGGCCTCCCATTTATTTTTTTTTTCCATTTTATTATTTTATTGAGAATAAGAAAAAAAAGATTCCGCCTCCTCCCAGCCTCCCATTTCCCTCCCCCACCCCCCACTCTTCTCCCCATCCCCCCTCTCTTCTCCCCCTCCCCCCACTCTTCTCCCCCTCCCTCTCCTATCCAAAGAGCAGACATGGTTCCCTGCCCTGTGGAAAGTCCAAGGTCCTCCCCCCTCCCTCCATGTCTAGGAAGGTGAACATCCAAACTGGCTAGGCTCCCACCAAGCCAGAACATGAAGTAGGATCAAAACCCCTTGCCATTGACCTTGGCTTCTCATCAGTCCTCATTGTTCGCCATGATCAGAGAGTCCGGTTTTATCCCATGCTGTTCCCGTCACAGTCCAGCTGGCTTTGGTGAGCTCCCAATAGATCAGCCCCACTGTCTCAGGGGGTGGGTGCACCCCCCATGGTCCTGACATCCCATTTATATGTGACATATATACACACATCTAAATTTCAAAATATATTTTAAAAAATAATTAAAACCGATCTACTTTCTAGACCATAACAGTTCTCAAATATAAATAAAATATATATTATATTAATAATTGATAGTGAGTTTAAGGTGACATTTTAGTATAGCAATACTCCTTTGTGTTTATTTTTTATCTTTTCAGCATTCAATATTTTTTCTTTACAAAAGCCTTTTCTTTCATATTCACACTGCACTTATAAAAATTTGACTGTAACAATTCCAGGGGAGCACTGACCTTTATGATCTATTACTGCAGGGTTTGTCTCTTGGCAAGGTGCAGGAATGGTTCATATTAATGGGAGCATGACAGCTCTGAAAGGAAACCAGCTCATGGCATTATGAATCATGGTGCTCTAAAACATTTATAAATGAATGAAAAGGCTTGGGGCTGACATGAATTATGAGGCTCATTATGGAACTGTAATTTCTCCAGTAATGCCTCAGAATGGCATGACACGTCCCTAGAAAAGTGGTTAAGACTTCCATTACATTATTTTTCTACTGGTAATTGGCTCTGGTCAACGGGGAATGTGGCTTGTATCCCAGGGGTACATGCGGCAACATATCCTTTGCACGTAAACATTTCCATCAGCAACCATCCTGCAAGATGATTTCTTTCATGGACCACACATTTCCACTGACCTTCAAGAAATAACAAGCTCTAGGACAAAGATAGTATTTCTAATCTTTCCATTTCCTAAAGCAGGATTCAGATACTGTTCCTGCTATCTTGTCGTTGACTCAGGCTGACACCAACTCAGTGACATTAATAAAGCTATTTTCCAAATCAGAAGAACACAAATTATTTAGTTAATTATAAGAAGTGTGAGAAGGAAAAAAATAATAAGTATGAAGTACTTATTAGTGCGAATAGATGTGTTCCTTAACATTAGCACATCTTAGATTTCCACTCTCTCGATTAATCTCAGGCTAACAACTTCACTAATTAGGTGACTTGAGGAAGAAGACCTTGAAATAACTAGAAGCCTACATTATCACTCCAAGAATATTTTGTATTAATGTCTAATAAAAAACTTATCAAAGCATATGTTTAAGCAGTGACGAATGTGCTCATTTCAGGTTTTTCATTATATTTGGTTTTGTTGGTTTATTTTATTTTTTTAATTCTCTCTATGTGTGTGCGTGCACACACACATGTGCTCCCCCATGTGCACATGTGTGCTTGCCTGTGGGAATGTACATGTGAGTGCAGGTGCCTGTGGAGGCCAGAAGACAATATGGATCCCCTGAAGCTGGACTCAGAAGTGTTTGTGAACCACCTGATGTAGCTGCTGTGAACTGAACTGGAATCCTATGGAAGATGAGTATGCACCCTAACCATTGAACATTATTGGAACATGACTAATCAAAACTCAGAGAGAGAGAGAGAGAAATTGGGGTTCAACCTGAAGACCTGAAAAGCAAAGCAGCCAGCTACTGGGTCTTACCTCAACCTCAGTTTGAAATGGTGATACTGCCTCCAGGAATATCAGGATGAGACTATCACTGTGAGCTGTCTCCTTCTGTTTTATAATCCTTTCTAAGGCTGGAATTAAAGGCGTGCACCACTGGGATTAAAGGCATGCACCACCCGGTTTCTATGGCAACTAGTGTGGCTATTGGGATTAAAGGTGTGTATTACCACTGCCTGGTCTGTAAGGCTGACCAATGGAGCTGTTTTACTCTCTGATCTTCAGGCAAGATTTATTTATTAAAATACAAATGAAATGTCACTACATTTCCCCTTTTTGTCTAAAATAAAAAGGATATAATTAATATAAGGAAAACTATATACAAAGTACAAAGACTTTATAAAGTATTTATAAAGGCAATAAATGCATCAGCAATGTCTAGTCCATTTGCATCTGACAAATTCATAGAAAATATTTCATATCTATCATATCTTGGTGAGTTCAAAGTCTTCTATCCAATTTACTTTCTATCATAGCTTGCTTTCTGCATCTGATAAACTATAACTATATCGAATCATCAACTCCCCAAAAGACTCAAGAATGAAATAATATTAACTGAGTAAGCAGGAAATGCAAACAAGCAACTTCCAAAAAATGTGAGTAATGACAGAAACAGCTGAAAGTCTGGACAGTCACCCAAAGTTACTCTGCAATGTTGGGGCATCTATCTTCAGCCTACGGGCTTAACATATCCAACAGACTTTTCTGTGAAGCAGGATATTTTGAAGGGCTGCCTTTTCTTGTCTTGACAAGGTTTGTCAGTCACTTTCTTCTGAGTTCTGCTTGTCCAATTAGGACAGTATATTGTTAGCTGATATAGAATATCCTTCTGTGTATGTGTTGCTCTTATTTGTTAATGAATAAAGCTGCTTTGGCCCATAGAAAGGCAGAATATAGCCAGGCCGGAAAAGACAGAGATGAGAGACAGAGAGACAGAGAGACAGAGACAGAGAGACAGAGAGAGAGAAGGTGGATTCAGAGATGCCATGTACCTGCCGAAGGAGGCAAACACCATGTAGCTGCCCGAGAAGCAAGATGTAATACCACAAACCTCGTGATATAAAATAATAGAATGGACTAATTTAATATGGAAGAGCTAGCTAAAAATATGCCTAAGCTATTGGCCAAACAGTATTTTAATTAATATAGATTTCTGTGTGATTATTTGAGTCTTGGTGGCTGAGAACGAAAGAGCAGTCTCCATTTACAGTCAACAGTCAAGGCAAGGGCATTTTCTTGCCAGTTTCTTACTTTTGTTACAAAGAAAGTAAATCCCATATGAGGTTTCTTCAATGCCCATTATCTTCTCTGAAGTAGATAGGTGCTGCCAGGAGCAGACATGCCTCATTGTCATAAAATAGAAGAACCTAGGTTATTTAAACATCTTTTGTTACAAAGATTTTTGCTCTGATAAAAATAGTAATTTAATTGCATACCATTATTCTTTACCATATAAGTATCAACTTCATATGTTTTTTTGGATTACATAGTGTTAGAATGCTTAACTGTACATGTGAGGTTGAGTTGTGGATGTGAGTTACATGAAAACTGGTTATATTAATTTTTTTCTTTTGATTATTCAATTTATTAGTTTCCCTTCCTGTATTTCCACAACTGAACATTCTATTTTCTCTACCTTAGGAGTCCCTGTCTACAAATATGTCCCTTATTCTACACAAACCTCAGTGGTATCCTTATGGAAGTCTTAATATGTAACATTCACATAAAAGAGAAAACATATATTTTTCTTGGAGCTTTATCATACTGGGTGTGGGTTTTTTTTCTGCCTCCATCCATTCATTCACCTCTGAATTTTGTAATTTAATTTTTTATATTGATTTTTATTGAGCTACATTTTTCTCTGCTCCCCTCCATGCCTCTCCCCTCCCCATCCAATCCTCCCCCAAGGCCCCCATGCTCCCAATTTGATCAGGAGATCTTGTCTTTTTCTACTTCCCATGTAGATTAGATCTATGTAAGTCTCTCTTAGTGTCCTCATTGTTGTCTAAGATCTCTGGGATAATGGTTTGTAAGATGGTTTTCTTTGTTTTATCTTTAAAAACCACCTATGAGTGAGCACATGTGATAATTGTCTTTCTGTGTCTGAGTTACCTCACTCAAAATAATGTTTTCTGGCTCTATCCACTTTCCTGCAAAATTCAAGATGTCATTTTTTCTGCTGTGTAGTACTCCATTGTGCAAATGACCACATTTTCCTTATCCATTCTTTGGTTGGAGGCATTTGGGTTGTTTCCAGGTTCTGGCTATGACAAACAAAGCTGCTATGAACATAGTTGAGCACATGTCCTTGTGGCACGATTGAGCATCCTTTAGGATATACACCCAAAAACGTTATTACTGGGTCTTGATAAAAGTTGTTTCCTAATTTTCTGAGAAATTGCTACACTAACATCCAAAGGGGTTGTACCAGCTTGCATTCCCACCAGCAATGCAGTAGTGTTCCTTTTTCCCCACAACCTTTCCTGCATAAGTTGTCATCAGTTCATTAAAACATCTTAAATGCCATATTCTGTAGCTCTCTGAAGTGTTTGAGGATGGTCTATCTAAAATATATCTTGTTTGACCTTGAAAACATGCCTAATATGACTACAAGTTCAATTATACCAGGTGATTAACTACTAACCTATATTTCCATATTGTCCTAAACAGTTGGTAATAATAATTTTTAAGGACTAAATATTTGCAGTACATTGTTAAATGAGCTATGTAGGTACAATACCTTGAAAAAGATTAGAAATGTATGTACAGTATGTTTTAACAAAATTAATCTCAGATTTGTATCAATATACAAAATTTGTATACAATATACAAAAGTCCAATTCAATTTAAATTTAGTAGTTACTTTTTAAACTTGGTTCAATAATCTACTGTTTTATCTTATCATATCTATATTCCCCCTTTTTTCTTTTCAAAATAAAACCCTTGAATCTAATTGTTTTTTGTTCAGCTTGTTTCCTGACCATTATCCATAACAACATCTAACCAGGACAGTAAATAAAGACAAACATCCATAATCCATTTCTTGGGGGAAATGTGAGCGTAGTTTTATAGGCTACTTCCTGCTGATTGAGGGCACTGACAATCTTATGAGGACCTGAAGAAAATTTAGGATTATTGAAACGTACTAACCAGAATATTCTGTGAGACTGGACCATCTTAACAAACAGTCTTGAAGCTGGATGTAGAACTTAGAGGAAACTGCAACAGAAGTGCTCTAAAACAGTTGATCATCTGAGCCAACTGCTCCTATCAAAGATTTTTCAGGAGATCTTCCTTGACCAAACCTTATTTTCCTTAACACAAATGAATCCACAGCCTCTCATTTCCTGTGGAAACAAAAGCAAAACCTGTTCCCCAAAGTAATATACCTTTTGACTTAAATTTTGAAGTCAAACATTTTCAAAATATAAACGTTGGATTAATCCAGCAGCATTTATAATTAAATGTCTTTTAGCAGCTGTTTCTCCTTCCTCAGCAGTCAAACAATTAAACGACAACATAATAACTTAGAGTATACTGATTCTCTGTATATTTTTGATCTTTATGTGACTTTATTTTGTTTAATTTTACTCTATTATTTTATTTTTATTTTTATTTTTTTTGAGACAGGTTTTCTCTGTGTATCTTAGGCTGTCCTAGAATTAGCTCTGTAGACAACGGTGTCCTTGAACACACAGAAATCTGTCTGCCTCTGCTTCCCAAGTTCTGGCATTAAAGGTGTGTGTCACCACACCCAACTACTATCTTTTGATTTTTAAGGACTTTATCTGTTTTCTTTTCTCTCCCAAGCCAATGTATATTTTTAAACATACTGTAAACTGTTTAGAGGGTTTTTTTTTTGTCTGAATCTGTCTTTACTGTATATCTCTCTTTTTCTCACCACATGAGTCTTTTATTTGCTAAGTAATATGGCTAGAATTAAAGCTGCAAATTTGGTGACTGATTTGCCCCACTCATTGGCTTTCTGAGAGTCTAGCTTCATGATGGAGGTATTAGCAGGGCCAGGTTTTATACCACAACTCAATCCATACCACCACCAAGAAGCATGTTGGTGGCTGTTTATAAACACCATTTAAGTGTTTGGTGGCAGGACCTTTTAAAAGAGCTGTAAGCCAACTCTGAGTCAGGAAGCCTCTGTTAAATGAGACACACTTGCCTCTAGCAAACAGAGACCACCCAAGAAAATGTTGTTACCAAGAAGCTATGCTTAACTCTGCTCTTTTATGTCTAGAGCCCTTCCTAAACTCTCTCAGGCTTTATGTGCATGTAAATATCCCACATTAATGATAAATGAAGCACCACTAATAAAACCTCAGAGAGAGAAATTGGGGGTTTTCCTTAAGACCTGAAAAACAAACAGTCAGCCACTTGTTCTCACCTCAACTTCAGTCTGAAGCAGCAACCCTGCCTCCAGACATCTCAGAATGAGACTGTCACTGTGAGCTGTCTCCTCCCATTTTACAATCCTTTCTAAGGCTGGAATTAAAGGTGTGCACCACTGGGATTAAAGGCAAGCACCACCTGGTCTCAATGGCAACTGGTGTGGCTACTGGGATTAAAGGTGTATATTACCACTGCTTGGTCTGTAAGACTGATCAATAGAACTGTTTTGCTCTCTGATCTTCAGGGAAAATTTATTTATTAAAATATAAATAAAATACCACTACACCCTATTTTAAAATATATGAAAGCAAATGTTCCTATTTCAGTCACATACTGAAATAAAGATGTATTTTCCTTTCTTCCTTAGTTATGTGTTACAGAAAAGCCTTCACAATGGTTCTTGGATTCAGTTTATTATAGAATAGTGTTATTTTATTGTGCTGGACTAAGTTAAGAAATTCTTAGGAACAAGTATATTCAGGTAAGTGATCTCAGCAAGCAAAAGTCCAACCTTTATGTGTGTTGTATCATCTCACACCTGCTTTCTTCCTGACTTAGATTTCTGTTCCCTTTTCTGATAGAAGCCTCACTGTCTTCTCACTTCCTTGCTTTTCCTTAATATCAGTATTCAGCATCTGGTTCCACATCATCAGAATAGCCCTGACATCCATGCTTTCTTCCTTTCTCTATTTTAATCAGGTGTTTTGGTTGTTGCTTTTGCTGTTGCTTTTTCTGAGTGACGGCTCATTGTGGATTTACGTCAACAGTTGTAACCATAGTCTACAAATATGAAAGACTATTTTTGTGGTCATTAATTTCTTAATTATTTTTTAATTACCGACTTATCAGCAGAGTGGAACTCAATTCATTATAGTATCTAGTGAAAAGTTTAAAGAGAACAGTAGAAATTAAGTTTCCTTACCCTGAAAATTGCCATGGAATATAAAGCTACTTTTGGAATGCTTAAAACTATGAGATATATTTATAAAGCTTATTCATATCTTAAGAAATATGTCAATAATATGTATAGTGATTTCATAAAACTAAATTCACTTCCTTGAAGCATGGGCCTCACACTTTTCTTCAAGAATAACTCAATTTCTTCCAAATACTTGTATCTTCCTAAAGTTCATATGTTGAAATCTTAATTCTGAGTCCCCAGGAATGTGATTTATTTTCAGGTAGTTATTTCAATGGTAAGTAAACATTACCACTAGAGAGGATGGGCACAAAATCCAGTGGTTAGTATCTGCTTGAACAAAGAAAAGTGGAGAAATCCATGTGTTACATGCATACAGAAAGGATGACCAGGTGAGCATGAAGGCAGGAATCAGCTAAAGGACACCAGCGTGCTGAGAAACTGATGCCGCTAAAGTCTCGATGATGATGATTATTGTGAAAAGCCAGAGCAAGAACTTTCTAGGCAAAGGAAATAGAAGGGGCCAAGGTCGTAAGGAAGGAATGGACTAGGTACTTCAGGAACAGAATGACTCCGTGACCAGATAACAAATTGAGAGGTGTCATGATGAGTTTTCACGTTGACTTGACACAAGCTAGAGTCATCTGAAGTGTGGAACCTCATTTGAAAAGCTGCCTCCATAAAACTGGGCTATAGGCATTTTCTAAATCGTTGATGGATGTGGGAGGGCCCAATCTACTGTGGATAGGATCATGGCTGAACTTATGGTCCTCGGATCACAAAGAAAGCATCCTGAGCAAGTTCAAGACCTGAGGAATGAGCCAGTAAGAATACTCCTCCCTGGCCTCTGCATAAGTTTCTGCCTCCGGGTTCCTGCCTTGAGTTCCTGCCCTGACTTCTTTTGATTATGAACTTTTATGTGGATGTATAATCAAAATAAACCCTTTGCTTCCTATGTTGTTTTCAGTTGTGGTGTTTCTTCACAGCAATAGTATCCCTAAGACAGGAGGGGACGTCTATACAAGCTGAAGTTTGTGAGGCAGGTGTCGTGCTGCGGGTGTCAAGGTCTATAGCCTGTGGTTAACTCACGGTATAATGTAAATATATAATGCAAAATCTTCAGAAGTTTGAAGTAAACAAGTATTGCAAAAAATGCCTTAGGTTTTTAAAGCCTGTGGCAAAGAAGTTAAGGAAAAATTCCTTTGCAACAGGGACGGTGGATGGTAATGATGACTCAGAACAGGATGGCCTCCATGCATATGGCATACAATACGATCTGTAGTGATGGATGAGAAAGGATGGGATGATTTGTTCAGTGGGGCTGATATTACCGAGGTAAAGAAAGAAAGATTTCAAGTGAACGAGAAGAAAAGCCATTTGATATAGAAGTTCTGCATTTTGATTTATATATAACTGCCATTAATAGAATAGCATTTTCATTAGACTTTTTCAGAGGTTTTACATACTTCTTGTAATAAGTGGAACACATTGCAGTTAACCTAACTTTGTCGTTTTGCCACCTAACTTGACAGATAACCTAAATGCTTTCTTTAGTATACTTTAGAAAATGGCTACAGTGGAAGATAAATGAAGATAAAGTTTTCTTCATTCCTAGAGGTCATATAGTTCCAATAAAAGCAACCAAAAAGAGAGTATTCCAAGACAGTTACCTTGATGATTTCTTGAGATTTTTGTTGTTGCTTATATTGTTTAGAAGATTTTAGACTCTGTTCTCTAAATATTAGCTCTCTCAGAGCTTTAGTGGAATTTCTACCATGATTTCAATTTGTTTATCAAAATAGATGAACGGCTTTGCATGGGTTATTAGAAAGACACAGTCTCATTAATTGGTACACAAAGCCAAGAACCTAAAAATACAGTGTTAATTTACTTCTTAGAGCTAAATGCCATTTAATTGGCATTAATGCCCAACCCCCTGCAATCTTCCTCATTCTCCTGCCCTTCACTCTGCTCTGATGACCTTCAGAATCAAAGCCTAAATTTTAGATTAGTTTTCTAATTATGTTTAAAGGACATAGTGAATAATTCTTTCCTGGGCTTGGACTCCTGCAGATATCCAACTACTGAACATATACCATTGTAATTTCCTTTGTACAATGAATGCTGCTTTCTAATAATGAGTTACTGCCAAAGACTAGAAAAAATGTTAATCTAATATAATGCATTTAAAAATAGCTTTTCACATAAAACTGGTCACAAAAAAATGAATTTTTCTGTAGTAAATATCTTTGAATTAGAGGCACTTATACTTGGCATAGACTATACTCAGGCTGTCTCAATTCAATTCAGTATTGTTTCCCTACATATGTGAATATGGGAAATTTTCCTAACCTTTTTGTGTTTTATAACCTACATAAGTACTTAGACTATTTGTTTCATAAAATGGCTGAAATGATTAATATATTACAATAGGCTCTCAGATTCTTGTTTCTTATGTGCTATAGCTTGTGTAACAGGAAGAGCTCATTGATGTTAACCTTACACTGGTAGTCCTGAGACACACTTTTGTATACAATTCAGAAGAAGCAAGGATCTAAGAGGCTATGATAATATTAAAATTGCTGACAAATTAACAGTTATATTGAGATTGGCTAGTTGGTTCTATTGTTAATGGACAAAATAAAGAAAGGAAAAGATGAACTACTGGATTCTGGTGCTCAGCTCAAAGACTGTGATAGGCCTGAAAGCATCTGTATGTGGTGTAGGACAATTCTGTATTCTGTCAATTATGTTTTAAATAAATACTGATTGGCCATTAGTCAGGCAGGATGTATAGGTCAGACAACCAGACAGGAAGTAGAGGTAGGGCAAGGAGAATAGGAGAATTCTGGGAAGCAGGAAGCCCCCTTGGCAGTCCTGCCCAGATCATGGAAGAAGCAGGATGTGACCTGTCCCACTGAAAAAGGCACTGAGCCATGTGGCTAACATAGATAAGGATAATGGGTTAAGATATGTTATAAGAGCTTATACAGCCGGGAGGTGGTGGTGCACGCCTTTAATCCCAGCACTCGGGAGGCAGAGGCAGGTAGATCTCTGAGTTCAAGGCCAGCCTGGTCTAGAAGAGCTAGTTCTAGGACAGGAACCAACAAGCTACAGAGAAACCCTGTCTTGAAAATCAAAAAAAAAGAGCTAATACGAAGCCTGAGCTAATGGGACATTCAGTTTATAAACTATGGCGACCTCTGTGTGATTTTCTTTGGGACTTGCTCGCTGTGGGAACTGGGCAGGAGAGAAACCCCAACAAGCAGCCCCTCCTACTATATATATACATACATATATATATATATATGTATATATATATATGCCTTGAAATAAATTTTTATTGTTGAAAATCAAATGGAGAATCTCACTGTGAAATGACTGGATTAGAAGTTCAACTCCCAGTCTCTCTGCCTGCTTTTAACATGAGAGCATTGATTCAGAAATAATAGAATTCTTCAAAATTGGACGGAGTTATTGGAATGATCCTGATGAAACTGAGGACACTGAGCTTCTAAATCCCAATAAACTAGTTTGACTTCCAAAGAGCTTACCCTAAAACAGAATGCTCTCTTTCCTGTCCTCAGGATTAACTTCCATTGATGAAGGAAGCCTTAATAGTCACTCTACTCTTTTGAACCAGGAATCTCAGATAATACTGATTCTTGGGATTAACTCATCACTTCTCTTTGCTTTGAGTCTTACAGCTAGACACATGTCCTGGCAAGTTACTGAAGATTAGGTACAATATGTGGTCCACAAATAAGTATACAAAACTATAAAATAACTATTTGTATCTTAAATGCATGTAGAGATA
Organism: Alexandromys fortis; assembly: GCF_014885135.2. Taxonomy (NCBI): domain Eukaryota; kingdom Metazoa; phylum Chordata; class Mammalia; order Rodentia; family Cricetidae; genus Alexandromys; species Alexandromys fortis. Next base: position 3,786,974 of record NW_026067933.1, read on the forward strand.
AGTCTGAGACACCTGAATAGGAATGGATACTATATATATAAAATGGTGGGAAAGATGTAAAGTTAGGTCAGTCCAAGCTCATTGTTATAAATTTGGGCCCACTAAGCAGAGATGCTACATTTAGTGTTGTAATGTTGGGGAAGTATAAAGGGCTCTAACACTTTGATTGGATTCTTGGCTGAAACATAGGCCAAAGGTGGTTCCACAGTGAACTGAAAATACCTTTGTTAAGTTTAGAGGAAGATTTGGAGGCTGGGAGATAAAAATTTTAGAGTGGATTTGCCCTTTGAGCATTTTCACTTACACTCGTGAGTCCAGAGACATTATTATATGAGTAATAACTCTGTGAGTGTGAACGGAGCCTTGGCTTCCTTGAAAAGCTCTGTAATTATTTTCAGTAAGGTAGATTTACTTCACTTTCTGTGTGGCATCTTCACTCATCATATCCTGAGATGAGAGGGGCAAAGTGGTCATACTGAGCCTCCAAAGCATAGTTGCTATAATGGTGAAGAGACTCAAGGCTGCAACCAAACATCATGCCCCTAGAATGTGTGCTCCATCAGCTGCTGGTTATTCATGGTGATTCTAAATGTAAAACAGACAAGAAGCCTACTCAGTTCTCAGCAGATCTGTATGTACAGAAAATCTTTAAGTCGAATACACACAAGTCTAACCTGAATCATAAAGGCAGAAAGTCAGGGACCCTCAGTAAAATTTCAATCTTCAGTCAATTTAATAGACCTAACACACTCTCAATGAAAGGAAGAATGGAAACATTTTAAAATGTGTCTTGTAGACTTCCAAAAGAATTACTTTGAATCTCCCCCTCAAATTTCCCCCAAAGGGATCTATGACTTTTATCAGGACGATTTTATTAGCAAATGTGAACTAATGAGATTTCTGAAGTCTAGCTCTAAATTCAGACTCATATCAATAGACCCCAAAATATGACTGTGGGGCTACAGCCAGTCCGCTACTCTTAGCAACAACTTACAAAGTTCATGCAATCAACAGAATTGTAGTTTAAATGCATCTATAATGAATTCAGTAGGTTCTCAAACACATCTTGTGGTGTTTCCCCAGTTTAGGAAGACATAGCTAGAATCAGCATAAAGAGAAACTGGAAGAACACCCGCATTAATTCCATAACTTGTAGAAAAAGGGATATTATTACAGGAAGGGCTAAGCAGAAGCTTTACCTAGGTTTAATAAGTAAACCAAAATCAAGACTGCAGTCATGGAGTGGGATGGCAGTGACTAGTGTTACCGTCAAGGAAACAAACGCTGCAAAATGATGATTCTCATTGTACCCACATTCAAATGGTCTAACTAACGTGTTCAGGAGATAGATGCATTTTGGTGAATATAACTGTAAAGTTCACCAAGTGTCAACTTTAACTAAAGATGCTATGCAACCAGGCATGTTTCATTTTTCACCTAATTAACACATCTTGCGATTCTGGTTATCTGTCAAATTGTTTTTACAACATAACCTTGAAAAGGAATTTCATGTGAAGGCTTGTTACAGCTGGAAAATCCATCTATCCACCTGCCCGCTGATACCCCAAGTGTATCAACCCTGGAGGCCATTAGTTCATAAGGTCTTGATCATCTTTCCTTTCTGTAGGATACTATATTGATGATATTAGCATGATTAGACCGACCTAGTGAGCAATAAATATCAAGTACTCAAGACTTACTGGTAAAACATGTGATTGTGAGATGGTGGGAAGCTTCCCTGTCAAGATGTATCCTCTGTAGTGAAGCATGATGTGTTTCATCTGGTCCCTCCTACAACTGTAAGAGGAACAGTGAACAGTGGGATTCTTTGGTTTTGGAAGAAATATAGTTCTTACTTGATATTACTTGAGGTCATTTCCAAGTGACCTAATGAAGAGGCCTTTAGAGAGTGGGATCAATGTCTGAAGAAAGCTCTACAAGTCTAGAAAACTACTTTACTTGCTGGGAGGTGGTGGTGCATGCCTATAATCTCAGCACTCGGGAAGGCTGAGGCAGGCAGATCTCTGTGAGTTTGAGGCCATCCTGTTCTACATGAGCTAGTTCCAGGACAGGCCCCAAAGCTACAGAGAAACCCTGTCTCAAACATGACCCTTCAAAAGAAAAGAAACCTGCTTTACCACTCTGATCACAAGATGTGACAGATTCAGTGGTGTTCGAAGTGAGTGCTCTTCAGACCCTTTGCCAAGTCCCTATCACTAAATAACCTTGAAAGTCCTTAAGATTTTTCTTCAAAACCCTGACACCTTCTGAAAATTACAATTATCCTTTTGTGAAATGCATATTGGCTTAATATGCCGCTTTAGTAGAGTCTAAATTCACAATGATGTGCCAAGCTTCTATGAGACCTGAGCATCTTCTTGTGACCATGAATGCTCTATCCCCATGCAATACACTCATGGAGCCACACTCCATCATCAAAGAAGAGCCATGTTAATGGGTTTAGCCAAGCTGTAGAAGCACAGGTACATGAATAAATGGCTCTACTATGCATGATTTCATTCCTGCTACAAGGTCCTCTTCTTCCTACCTTATTTCTATGGCTTCTTGGGAAATTCCTTTTGATCAGCTGACAGAGAAAGGAAAGATGGGCCCCACTTATACCTACACACACTTGTGTTGCAACACTTCATACAATGACAAAGAAGGAAAATATGCCCAGTGAACAGAACACCAATGAGGGTACTTAGCTGTTCATTTTGCTTTAAAATAGAAATAGCTAAGAATATGATCATATACAAATTATTTATGGACCATGATCAATGATTTGGCTGATGTTTAGTAATATGGAAAGAAAATGATTGAAAAATTGATGGGAAAAGTTTGGGGAAGATAAGTAAGGTTAGACCTCTCTGAATAGGGAATTAACCCCACAAATACATTCATTTTCCCATGTGAATATTCACCAATGAATGACTTTTCAGAGGACAATTTTTAACATTAAGTAGCTGGATGACTTATTCTGTAAATAGCAGCCAGGTTCTTTCCATGTTCATTGCTGTCATTGTATAAGGACTCATCAGCAAATTGACTATGAAGGTAAGAATGAAGTTTATCAATAGACAGCACCATGGACTTCTATTCACCCCAGCTGTCCTGTCTACAGTCACTGATGAGGGACAAATCTCTTAGCAGCTGAGAAAAATACTGAGTTCCAGTATGGTACCACTCTTTTTTTTTTTTTTATGGTACCACTGTTTAACCTGATTGGTCAGTGCTTGGTAGCAGTTTGATTACTCAGAACACTTCCATCTTGGAATAAATCATATAATCTGCATAGAATGCCTCTGCTAGAATTACCCTCCATGAGTTTTTAGGTTCTCCTGGGATTTTACTTAGTCAACTGCAGGATTCAGGGCTTTCCAGCTTCCATATTCACAAAAGTCTATTCCTCACAATAAAATATGTCTCTAGGGCTGGGGATACAGATCAATGGTACATTTTCTGCCTAGCTAGGTGTGGGACTCTGTGTTCAGTCCTCAGGACTGTAAAAAAAATAATGCCCACAATCGTGTGTGTGTGTCCTAATACTTATCTGGAGAACTATAACTAGTAAAATAAGATTACATATTACCAATAGAGAATATAAATGAAATACTTCAATACTTAAAACAGCACTTTAGCCAAGTCTGGGGGGTCCATCAGAATTAATAAAATAGCTTTTAAGGAAGTAACTCATTGCTGAAATGGAACTCTTTCATGAGTTAGTACTGTAATAGAAAGAACAGAACCCCCAAGAAGCACTAAAAGAGGAGCTGCTGTGCGTGATCCTGAAGCATAATGCGCACATGAAGTTCTGCACACACTACTTTATGTTACATTTTATCACTACTGTTTGTCTAGATTAAGATTAGTGCAGATTTTTCTAGTAAAGCAAATGTTCTTTATAAATGATTAATTTTGTTGTGAAACGATACACTGAAATAAATAGTTCTCAAAGCATAGACAGTAGCCAGCAAGCCCGACCTGATTAACGGGATCCTTCTCTGAGATGTCCCCAATGCAACATTGGAAACACTGCCTTTAAATTTGCAGTTAAAGATGCAGCAAAACAGAACAAACAAGAAGCCACTGTGATTCCCAGTGTGTTAGGTGGGCTTTGCTTCTACCTGCTGTGAACCATTTCTAACGGGGTGAAACTCCACAAGGCTATGGGCATGTGTGTGAACGCTCACTGATGTCTGCATGTACAGCCCCATTTCTTTAGCTGTTTTCAGCTGTGGGAATATGTTATGATATGTGGGAGTTCTCCCAGTTGCATATGAATAATGTATAATATTATATAATTCTGTATAATCTTATGCATGCTATTCTTTTTATTGTTTTTATTGAGTTATGTATTTTCTCCGCTCTCCTCCCTCTCCCTTCCTTCCCCTTCTACCCTCTCCCATGGTCGCCATGCTCCCAATTTACTCAAGAGATCTTGTCTTTTTCTACTTCCCATGTATATCAGATCCATGTATGTCTTTCTTAGGGTCCTCATTGTTGTCTAGGTTCCCCAGGGTTGTGAATTCTGGGGTTTTATGTCTAAAAGTGACTTATGAGTGAATACATATATTTGTCTTTCTGGGTCTGTGTTACCTCACTCAATATGATGTTTTTTAGATCCATCCATTTGCCCACAAATTTCAAAATGTCATTATTTTTTATGCTGTTTAGTATTCCAGTGTATAAATGTACCACACTTATCCATTCTTCAGTCTAGGGCATTTAGATTTTTTCCAGGTTCTGGCTGTGACAAACAATGCTGTTATGAATATAGTTGAGTACATGTCCTTGTGGCACGGTTGAGCATCCTTTGGATATATACTCAAAAGTGTTATTGCTGGGTCTTGAGATAGGCTGTTTCCTAATTTTCTGAAAAATTGCCATACTGAAATCCAAAGTGACTGTACTAGTTTGCTCTCCCACCAGCAATGCAGGAGTGTTCCCTTAACCCCAAATCCTGTCCAGCATAAGTTGTCACCAATGTTTTTGATTGTGGACATTCTTACAGGTGTAAGATGGAATCTCAGAGTTGTTTTGATTTGCATTTCTCTGATGGCTGAGGATGATGAGCATTTCCTTAAGTGTCTTTCAGCCATTTTTGATTTAACTGTTGAGAGTTCTCTGGTTATGTCTGTACCCCATTTTTGAAAATTGGATTATTTGTTCTTAGGATAACAAATTTCTTGAGTTCTTTGTATGTTTTGGAGATCAGCCCTCTGTCAAATGTTAGGTTGTTGAAGATCTTTTTCCATTCTATAGACTGCCATTTTGTCTTGTTTACCATATCCTTTGCTTTACAGTAGCTTTTCAGTTTCAGGAGGTCCCATTTATTGTTTCTCTCAGTGTCTGTGCTATTGGGGTTATATTTAGGAAGTGGTCTCCTGTGTCAAAGCATTCAAATGTGCTTCCTACTTTCTCTTCTATGAGGTTTAGTGTGGTTGGTTTTTTTGTTGAGGTCTTTAATCAACTTGGATTTGAGTTTTGTGCATGGTGATAGATATGGATATATTTTCATTCTTCTACATATTGATATCAAGTTCTGCCAGCACCATTTGTTGAATATGCTTTCTGTTTTCCATTTTATATTTTTTGCTTCTTTGTCAAAAATCAGGTGTTTGTAGGTGTGTGAATTGATATCTGGGTCTTTGACTTGGTTTCATTGGTCTTCTTGTCTGTTTTTATGCCAATACCAGGCTGTTTTCAGTACTGTAACTCTGTATTAGTGTTTGAAGTCAGGGATTGTGATGCCTCCAGAAGTTCCTTTTTTGTAGAGCATTGTTTAGACTATCTTTGGGTTTTTTGCTTTTCCATATGAATTTGAGTACTGTTCTTTCAAGGTCTGTGAAGAATTGTGCTGGGATTTTGTTGGGCATTGCATTGAATCTGTAGATTGCTTTTGTTAAGATTGGCATTTATACTATGTTAATTCTACCTATCCAAGAGCATGGGAGATCTTTTCATTTTCTGGTGTCTTCTTCAATTTTTTTCTTCAAAGATTTAAAATTCTTTTCATACAAGACTTCCACTTCTTTGGTTAGAGTTATTCTGAAATATTTTATGCTATTTTTGGCTATTGTGAAGGGTGATGTTTCTCTGATTTCTTTCTCAGCCCATTTATCATCTTTATAAGGGAGGGCTACTGATTTTTTTTCACATTAATCTTATATCCCACTACATTTCTGAAGGTGTTTATGAGTTGTAGAAATTCCTTGGTAGAATTTTTGGGTTCACTTATTTAAACTATCATCCCATCAGCAAATTGTGAGAGCTTGACTTCTTCTTTTCTGATTTATATCCCCTTGATCTCCTTTTGTTGTCTTATTGCACTAGCTAGAACCTCAAGTATTATATTGAATAGATATGGAGAGAGTAGACAACCTTATCTTATTTCTGATGTTAGTGGGATGGCTTTGAGTTTCTCTCCATTTAGTTTGATTCTGTCTGTTGGCTTTCTGTATATTGTCTTTTAGGTATGTTCCTGTATCCCTGCTCTCTCCAAGACTTTTATCATGAAGGGATGTTGTATTTTGTCAAAGGTTTTTTCAGCCTCTAATGAGATGATCATGTTTTTATGGTGAATTACATTGACATATTTTCATATATTTAACCATCCCTGCATCTCAGGAATGAAACTGACTTGATCAGACCATGGTGCATGATTTTCTGATGTGTTCTTGGATTCGGGTTGCCAATATTTTGTTGAGTATTTTTGCATCATGTTCATGAGTGAGATAGGTCTGTAATTCTCTTTCTTAGTAATGTCTTTTTGTGGTTTGGGTACCAGGATTATTGTAGCCTCATAAAAAGAGTTTTGCTATGTTTCTTCTGTTTCTATTGTGCTTCCCTCCTTTAGAGGCTCACATGTTGCTTTCTGGTACTGTAAAAGGGAGGAGGCTTTCAGGTTGGAATGCAGAGCCCTGTGTCTGAAGTACATGGTGTCTGCAGCAACAGGAACTTGCCATCCACCTCCAGGAGGCAATTATAGACAGCAGCAATAGCCTACAATGTTTTGGTAGTCTCTTAGAAAACCTCCACCAACAACTCGTAAGAAGGCTTCTTATGCCTTGGTGCTAGTGTTAGCTTTTGAGGTCAGAGAAATAAAATTCTTTCAACTTGAGCTTCTTTAAAGGTATTACCTATTAATATTTGCAAAGAAATTAGGTAGTCATATGTGATACAAAACAAGTGATGTTTTACTAGAAATGTTTATTTTCCTATTAATCCTTTTGCTCTGTTTTGCTTTTTTTATGACAAGGTCTCACTATGTAGCTTTATCTGTTCTGGAGCTCACTATATAGATGAGGCAGGCTTCAAATGCACAGAGATAGGCATGCATTTGCCTCTCAAGTGCTGGAATTAAGGGTATGTGCCACTATACCTAGATTTTATTTTTATCAGTCTTTGAAAAGGCATTGAGACAAACTTGAAATCAGTATCAAAGTGATTTTTAAAATTAAATAGAACAGATTACTAAGAAATGTAGCACATTGTGTTAATTTTTAGTTGCTGTGACAAAATAACATGGCCAATACAATTTATAAACAACATCGTTTAATCTGGGGCTTGCTTACAGTTTCAGAGGGTGAGCACAGTCTATGACCATTGTTGCAGGTGCATGGGAGCAGGCAGGCGGGCATGGTTTTGGAATAGTAGCTGAGAGATTATATCTTTATCTACAAACAAAAGAAAAACAGAGCAGTAAGAATGGCACAAACTTTTGAAACCTCAATCCATGCTCCTCCACACACATCTACACACCCAGTAACACACCTCCTCCAACAAGACCACAACTCCTAATCCTCCCCAAACAATTCCACCAACTGGGAACCAAATATTCAAATTCATGGACCTATGGGGACCATTATAAATCAAACCTCCATATCTACCAAAATAAATTAAAATAAAAAAATACAAAACCTATAGCCATAAAACGTAATGAATGAATCAGTGTTTAAAAATAAATCTAGTTATAGTGATGTGCCATGAAAGGGTCATTTACACTGACAGTTCATGATGTATGAACTACTTTTCTCACTGCTGTGACCAAATACTGACAATGGGTTCATTTTAGCTCATTGATGGTATTCCTTGCCCATTCTGACAAGAAAGGGATGGTAACAGGACTGTGAGGTGGATGTTACAGAGAGAGAAGGTAGAATGCAGAGAAAGACAAATGCTGCTCTTCAGGTGACTTCCTCCCATCATATCTTTTTATTCAGTCCCTGGTGTAGGGTCTTCCTTCTTAGTCAAGCTGCTCTAGAAACCCTGCATAGTCACACATACACCACTGTGCTTCCAGTCAAGCTGGCAATGAAGATGAGTCATTACTCATGATGCACTTTCTAGACACATAATAAGGAAATATACAAAACTTCAAAGGCTTAGGAAAAGAATAACTATATCTTCAGTTTATCAGACTACACAGGTTTTACACCAGTAAGGGCACTATGAGGCGTCATAATTTTCAAAGTAATCAAAAAACCTGAAGCAAAACATGCAATCTGAATTCAGTCCCTTACAAAAAGAACCATCTTGATCAAAGTGACTTTATTCAAGATAAGCAGGGTTGATTTAATACGTTGTTTATCTTTGTAACAGATTGAGGGAGTATCCTTTAAAAACTCAAGTACAGAATAGCATTTAATAAAATCAATATCCATTTTTAAACTCTTAACTCAAGATGGAAAGAACTTTAATCATTTTGTAAATGATAGCTTGTTTTCAATATTTTTAGTTTCTAGTTGACATAGTAGTTGGAGACATATATAAGATACATTATGACATTTCAAGACATCCATATGTGCAACATGTAATTATTAGGTCATAGTAGATAACATATATATCTCCTCAAACAGTTATCATTTTTTTTTTTTGTGCTGAGGGCATCTAACGTTCTCTCTAATAACTATATAATTATCTAGGCCACCACAGCTTTTCACTTGTCATGGAAATGATAAAAGTTACTCCTTCTCACTAACTGTATCCTTGGGCCTGTTAAACACCTGCCTTTTCACACATGGAGAATTTTATGTTTTTCTCTGCTTGCAAGAGATCATATGACATTTGTCTTTCTATTTTGGCTTATTTCACTTAATATCTTCTAATCCACCCATGGTTAGGCAGATGAAAAAATATCATTCTCTTTGTTAACTTAATAATATTCTAATGTACATATATCTATTTATATAGCATTTTCTTTGCATTGAATAATATTCCATTGCCTACCTGAGCTGTTTTCTTTATGTATTCATATATTGATGGATACCTAGGCTGATTCCATGTCTTAATCATTACAACCAGTTCTACAGTACATACGGGGATGCAGAAATCATTTTGATATGTCAGTTTGACTTTCTTTATATTTATACCCAAAAGTAAGATTGCAGAGTAAAATTCTAATTCTGTTTTTAGGTTGTGTGTTTGTTTGTTTGACTGACTGGTTTCTTTACATTTTTTGTAACTTCTTTACTAGTCTCTATAATGGCTATAAGTTATTTATATTTCTATTAGTGATGTATTTCTGTATCCTTATCAGCAATTGCTATTTTTGCCTATTTGGTAACAATTGTTTTAACCAGGGTAAAATTATATCTCTCTGTAGTTTAGATATTTATTTCCTGATGCTTAGTGAAGTAATTGAGTGGGTTTTCTTGCTTGTTCCCCTCTTATGCATTTGCTTTTCAGACAACACTCTTTAGATAATCTGTACAGACACACAAGCAGGCAAAGCACTGCAGGTTATGACTAGCTCTCTCTTTATACAAACCAATTCCATGCAAAATTATTACCATTTTGTGATAAAATCAGAATATATCTTCACAGCATGTAGTAGAAACTGATTTTTATTCATGACATAGAAAGCATTATGAAGATAGAAAAGATTGGCAAATTAATTCTACTCAATTTATTTTTGTCCCCTAAAAGACACTGTTAAAGGGTAAAAATTTAAATATAAGAAATGTAGAAATCGTTTGCTTCACACATAACCAGTAAGAATGAACCAACAGCCATAAACATTAAGAGGCTTACTACTACAATGATGAACCAACCATACCACATAATTATATAGAGTTTTTCCCACTCTGCTATGATGGAACATTTTAAGTGCTAAGAATCTAAAATATTTCTTCACTTGGGTACTTTCTTTGTTCTTAAAATACACATATGTTTATATACTCTTATTGATACTGATATCTCTCACAAAGACAACTGTATAACATAGCAAATGAGTTTGATGGTCACTTTTGCCACCTAGTAATCTAGAGTTACTTGAGAAGGCAGTCTCAAAGAAGCATTGTGTAGATGATCTGTGAGCATGTCCATGGGAGAGTTATCTTGAATACCATAATTGAGAGGGAAATATACCCACTGAGGATGGCACCTCCTCCTGATTGCTAGTGTATATGCATTAATTACTCTGTTTCTTTTTTTTTCTTTAAAAAAAAAAAAGATTTATTTATTATGTATACAACATTCTGCCTCTGTGTATGCCCGTACGCCAGAAGAGGGCACCAGATCTCATTACAGATGGTTGTGAGCCACCATGTGGTTGCTGGGAATTGAACTCAGGACCTCTGGAAGAACAGCCAGTGCTCTTAACCACTGAGCCATCTCTCTAGCCCCTACTCTGTTTCTTATATGACCAATTCCTCCATCTCTTTCCACAACTCCCTGCTATAATACCATATCTTTGAACTATGGGCTAAAATAAACCTCTCAACCTTTAAGTTGATTTTGTTTAAATATTTTGTCCCAGAAACATGGAAAGAAAGACAGTGCTTATATGACCCCACGTATTTTAAGTTACAAGAGGAAGGGGAATTTAAATGAGGAAAATTGAAAGAGGAAGCCAAGGGCCAACAAGGAAAACAAAGAGAAATTTCAGGTCTTTAGCATATATTTGAGTGAACATGGTAAATTGTATGCAGCTGGTAGAATTTGACAGTAATAATTTGCAAAGAGATGAAGAAAGAGGATTTTAGATCGTGTCGGCTATAACAGTTGTGCTGTCACTGTGTAGAAGAGAAGGCTGATTATTTTGAAATGAAAACAAAGAAGAAATTAGTCATTTTAAAAGAGCTGGTGACTCACACAGTAACCTTGGATTTCAGATAAGTAAGATTCAGACAGCTGGTAGATAGACAGATAATTTTAGTGAACACTTTGTCAACACAACATGGCCTCAAAACTGTCATTTGCCATATTTTGTAGATCAGTACCAATGTCTAAAATTAACTAAAAGCAGCAATGACAGGAAAGGTTCTATGCTGGGGACTCACAGCTGTGAAAGCAGAGCACAGGTTTCCATGCAGATAGAGCTTTCTAACAGAAGATAATGGCTCATCTTAAAAAGCAAAAATTATTTTAGGTAAAGGAAAAAATTCCGATATTTATGGCCTATCTGAGTGAGTAGGGATTCATTTGTGCCTTCCCAGGGAAAACTACATAACATATGGATAGAATTATGTCTATAAAGCCCACATATTTAAGCCCCAATCTTCAGTGAGATATTTTGAAGTAAACCTTTAAGATGCGATCAGGGTTACACAAGGTCATTAGATGACTGTGGAATGCATGTAATGTTATCGGTGTCCTTATAAGAGGGGACACCAGAGCTCACTTTCTACTAAGAAATACCTAGGAAAGGTCATGTGATATTGTGGCTACCCTATAAAAATACTGATGGCACCTTACAGACAGAAGGCTTATATGAATAGAAGGACCAGGTCTAGAAATTCACATATACCCGCCTATAAATATTAAATTTAGAGGCAAGTAGAAGTTGGAAGATATACATCAAATATTTTACCTTTACATAGTATTTAATGCATTGCCTTTTCCATTTGAAATGTATTAAGAAAGGAAAGTATAAGAAAATTGTGAAAACTGATGCCAGGTACTGTCTCTAGTCTACTTTCTCAAAACCTTTCAATTCTTTTATTACTCAATTTATTCAATAAATAGTTTAACTCAATGGATCTTTATGATGATTCCCATCCTCACACCACATTCACTTTTTTTTCTGCAAGAGATGTAATCACAACCAGAATCAGTAAAACTGAAATAAGGTTGGAGTCCATGATTTCGGTGAGCAGTAGTAAGAGTATCCCTTCAACAAAGAAGGCAGGAGAGGAGCCAGACACTGCGCTAAATGTGGGTACTTACATCCATCCCCCTTCTCTTCTCCAGATCATTATTTCCCAGAAAATAAAGCCCAAGTTCATTGGAGCAATATTTGAGGTCTGAAAAGCTTGACCCCCAAATCACACACTAAGCTCTGCTGTTGTCTTATTGTGCATTCTGTGGGCTTTATAATTATGTAATCAGAGCCTGCACTTGCTCTTCCTTGACCATGTTCCAGCACCTTGCTCAGCCGTGAGTGCTGTCAGGTAGAATTGCACAGAGTCAGCACATGGTTCCAACGCTGTCTCCCTTTCTCAGACAAGATGCATTGGAGACTTTCACAATGGATCCTCCTTTCACGTTCTTCACTTCTCATTTGTTTCTTTCCTCATGTATGCAGAATATAAAAATATGGCATAGTATTAACATATATGTATATCGGTCTCCTTCATCAGGTCACCGTGTAGTCACTGGTGCACAGAGACATAGATATAAGGCTACATCATTAAATAATATATATCAATATAGATAACTAGAAACCTGTAAGTGTTGATCCCACTCCATGATACAGTACTTGACTTTGCACCTGATAGTTCTTATAGTTTGCATCCTTTTACACAAATTGTGTGTTATTTATAGATGGGATTAAGTTGAATCATCAAGAGATAATTGGGTTGAGGGCTCTGCTCAAGTGGATGGAGTATTTCATTCATGGATTAGTGAATTAGTGAATGGGTTATCTCAAAATCACTAAGGGTGTTATACGTCAGTTCGCCTCCATCTCTAACAGGTAACCCTCACCATGTAATTTCCTATGCTGTCCCCAGACTCCAAGAGTCCATACTATAGCGAAGAACCTCAACAACATGCAACATCTCTACCCCAGAGTTACAAATTGAGTAATTTTCTATTAGTTACTCAGTCTGTGGTAGTCAGGCATAGCAACAGAGTATGAACTATGGTATTTCAACATAATTTATACAACATAAATACAACATAAAAAGTATTACAACAATTCGTTCACTTCCTCATTTGCTCCTCAAATGACTGCTATTACTCTGTATGAGGGCTGTGCTTGATGTCAGTACTGAAAACAGACACACAATTCCTGTGATCGAAGAAGTGCCAGCATTGGCATCCACCTTTACCTAGAGCAATTTGCATGTGCTGAAGTCTCTCTCCTTTCTACCCTCTCAGGATAACTGAGCAGGCCGTCTGTCACGAGGTTCAGGATTTTCAGCTATGAAATTGTCCTGCGTGTAAATATTACCCTTAAATTAATTCTCCAGCATCCCGATTCACCTTGTATCTATATGAATTCAATGCGTAATCTTTTCTACACTACATTCGGTGCATTAAGCTCTTTCCTTAAGCATTTCAGCCATGTGAATTCTGACAAATTTGCTTACAACATACAATACTGATGTGGAATTCCTCTTTGTATTCTGTGAATACATTAATGAGTAAAGAAACTACTTTGAACCTATAGCAAGGTAGAAATTAGCTAGGTGGGGAAAACTAAACTGAATGCTAAGAGGAAGAAGGAAGAGTCAGGGAGAAGCCATATAGCCCTGCTGGACACAGACACCAGGACTTTACCTGGTTAAGTCACAGCCTTGTGGCGATACACAGATTACTAAAAATGGGTTAAATTAAAAATGTAAGAGTTAGCTAATAAGAAGCTAGAGTAATGGGCTAAGCAGAGATTTAATTAATACAGTTTCTGTGTTATTATTTTGGGTTTGAGCTTCAGGGTGTCTGGGAAACAAACATGTGGTCTTCTTACAACACAATACTGTACACCAACTTGAAATGGTTGATTGAATGACCAATTGATTAATGTTTATCTCATCATACATAACATTTCCCTATTCTTATTATACATTGTTTCAATTCATTGGGGACATAGATAATCTATTGTGTTTCATTTTATTCTTTATTAATTATAAATTATCAACTATTCCCTTTTCTGTCATCCAAACACCTCATGCTCACCATCCCACTTGATTTCAGATGACTTTGTACTCACATCTGTCTATTTTTGTTCGTTGTTGATTTATGAAAAAGAGTCACCCACCTGAAACATCCTTGCTTTACACTGTACTTATTCCAAACCCAATGGTCCTTTTCAGTATTCCAGAACCATCATGGTTATATTCATCATTCCATGACACCTCTCCCCATTTATAATTTCAGTGTGACAAGGCTTGCCGTTCACCAAGAGTTTAATTCTTTTATCCCACAAACTTTTTCAGAGCATTTACAGTGTGCTAGGTACTATGCTAGAGAACTTGATTTATGTCTTAATGAATGGTCCTTGGCTTTCAGAAACTTTCAGTCTAGAGAGGAAAGATACAAACTTACACTTATTTCAAGACAGTGTAACTGTGTAATTTTGTAATTATTTTAGCATAGAGGTCATCTCTCTTTCACTACAGTAGCTCATCCATGCACAGTTTTACCTCTTAGTAGATAGATAGTATTCCTTCATAATAATTGCATATGAAATCACAAGCAATTTTGAAGTTGTTACTATTTCAAAAGTCTTTATACTGACATCTGTTCTGATATATAAAAATTGAGTATTACCTACGGACAAACACATACCCCATTTGATTTATATGGTGACATAAGGGTTGCCCGCTTGAGCAAACATAGCTAGTTTTGATGACAGATGGACTAACAAATGCTTTATGAGTAACTTTGCAAAAATAATCTGAATTAATATTACAATTATAGGATTAGCAAATAATGTTTTAAAAGTCTTAATCCTACTGACTAAACTTTATACTAAGTTATGGCCTTTCATTGGAATAATACTGAAAACTTAGACCAATAATGCTATAGCTTTTTGTTGGATTGTGTCTGTAGTGACTGTAACAGTAAACATCACTTCCTGACAACAGTGGATGTCATCTTAGAACTGCTTAGTACTGACTGAGAAAAGATTCAGAATTCTTGGAGTAGATCTAACCTAAGTTAGTTACAGTAAGTGTTGAAAGTGAAATTCATTTACAATTTTTCATGCTGCTTCTTAAAAACAACAAAATGCTACTATCACAAGTTGTGGCATGAAGGTGAACTTATGTTGATGCAGCTCTAGAAAGTTGTTGGTACCAAACGTATTTAAAAATGCCTCAAGGCTTAATAAAAAATACAGGTTAGTCCCTTTTCATATAGTTTGGAGAGTGAGAACAGTGTACTTCTATACACAGGCTGTCTTAAATGCATTCATCATTTTCCAGGTTCAAATGAGGAGCACAGTTTCAGGCATCTGGTATGATCACACTACCTATACCCTAAGCTCAGTCATAGCCCCAGAGCCTTGAAAAAAGTGGTCATGGGGAGAGGGTTCAATTATGTGCTGCTTAGGATCACTCTTGCTAGTCCACACCCCAGAAATCTGTACTCATAAATGGAACTGTGTAAGATCTTCCTTATTAACAGTTACAAAAGTGTCTCATTTCTACCATTACATTAGTTCTTTGAAAGTAAAACAAAGTGGTGTGTCTTGACCTAAAAATTAAGCATCATTGATGTCAGTTTTGTTGTTTGTTTTTGGCTTTTGTTTGCTTGTTTTTTGGTCAGGGGCATGCCTTGGATTTAAAATGGTATGCCCACAAATTACTTTGACCCATTTGAGTTCTTATAGAACATCAAAGAATATGTATTACTTTATTCCAGGACTAAGGACAACTGAAAGAGTAAAGCTTATCATGGGGACCATGGGAGAGGGTAGAAGCAGAGGGGAGAGGAAGGGTGGGGATCAGAGAAAAATATATAGCTCAATAAAGACAATAAAAAATTTTAAAAACGAGTAAAGATCATTGAGTGATTAAGTCACATAAGACCTCTCAATGGGCCAAGTACAGGAGGCAGATCTCAGGACTCTTCTTTGTCCACCAAAATAGTCAGATCAATGTGAATGTAGCTGATTTTCAGAGATTAAATAATAATTTATCTGTTTCCTCCACCTGGTGAAATCTTTGTAGGAATTCAAAGCAGTAAACAACTTAAACCTTCTTTATCAAGAAACAGGAGGCAGAGGTGGTAGACTGGAGTTGTTCCTGCCTTAGTGGGAGGGACCTCTGCCTAACAGATGATACAAATCCAGACATATCTCTAATAATAGTTGTGACTTTGCTAGAAAACACCTGACCCTCTTGACCTAAGGAGACTTGGGAAGATGATGCAGAGACCTGAAGCACTCTAAATGTGTTTGTATCAGTTACAGTTCTTGTTGCTCCACAAAATGCCTGACGAAAGCAACCCAAGGAAGGAAGGGCTTGTTTTAGTTTATGTTTTCAGGGTTGCAGTTCATGGTAGCAGGAGAAATGTGACACCAGGTGTTAAGAGTGGTTGGTTATATCACTTCATGGTCAGGAAGAAAGAGATACTTGCGTTCATTCAGTGATTTCCTTTTTTATCTTTTGCTCAAGACTATAGCTCATAGAATGGTGTCATGGATGCTTTGGATAGGTCTTCACACCTGAATTAAAATAATATAAAAAAAATTTCACAGATATGTCCATAGATTTATTTCCCATGTGATTGTGGATTCAATCAAACTTATAGTCATTATAAACCATCACAAGCGCAATGTTTCTCAGTTTGATACCCAGATACATCACTTTAAGCCACAATCTTCCACTCTTTGTCCCGAACAGGTTCATGGCTATCTCAGAATGCAGAAATACATCCAGCCCAACTTTGAAAGTTTTCATAGCCTTCAACAGATCCCATGCTTCAAAGGTCTTAGTGAAGCGTTTCTTCTGAAACTCTGGCAATGTCAACTATAGAGTCAAAAAACAAGTTACACACTTCCAACATAAAATGGCAGAAAGAAATATCACCATTCTAAAATGGAAGAGTGGGAGTATAGTGAGGAAAGTTTGAACTTTGAACTTAATCACACAAGTTTCCTGACTGAATGTCACCTTTTCACACCTTTTGCTTGGTCTCTCACTGTAAATCTGAAAAGGAGCTCTGAACAGCAACTATACCGCAGTCTATCATTTGATACTGTGCTAAAATATCCTGCCCTAAACAAATTAGCTCATTGTCTTTCAGTCCAACCACACTCACATTTTCAAGACATGAACAGAATTCATCTAGAGTATTTGCCATAAGATCATACAATTGGTTCCTAGTCAAACTCCTATTAGAACCCAATTCCTCTCTAAAGCCTTATAAGTCAAGTCTCTACTGTCTTCATTTATCTCAGCATTCTTATTTTCCAAGTTTCCAAGATAAAGGATCATTAAATTCTGCTTACAGTATTAAAGGAGTTTTCTAATCAAAATTCCTAAACTCTTCCACCTCCGGTTCAATTCCAAAGGTCCAAGAACCATATGATCAAGTTAATCACAGCAACATTCCCACTTCTTGGGACCGATTTTCCATCATAGTTTCTCTCTGACTACTATGATGAAATACCTAATAAAATCAATTTCAGAAAAAAAAGGGGTTAAACCAGATGAATCAAAAAGGCTTGGTCCAGGTAGAGGGTACAGTCTAACACAGTGCTGGGGCTTAGGCAACTGGTCACATCACTTCCACCGCTGGGAAGCAGACAATGATGCTTAGCTCAGACTCACTTAGCTCATACTAAGTTAGTTTCTTCCTTTCTGATGCAACCTTGAAGGGGAATCTCAGTCACCTATATGTAATGGGAATCTCAATTAGCCTAATGTAGGTAATCTCTCACATATATTCCCAAAGCTTTGTCTCCAAAGCATTTCTAGATCCAGTCAAACTGAAAATCAATATTAACCATCACCATGTTCTATGAAGCACCATTTCCTCTGGAAGAGATACCATTTTCTTCTCCTCCTAGAGGATAGCTGTCTTTGGAGATGTTCTGAAGCTCTTCAGATGGTCAAAATACATTATAACTCATTCTGTTAGTGCTTGAGCTATAGAATTTTTTTTCTATGGAAGACATTAGAAATGGAGGTCATGAGCATCTGTGAAAAAGCTGATTATTTGAAAACCACATTTTAGATTTTATTAAAAGCATTGACTTAATAATCCAAGGATTTTAGATTTGGTCTTTTTATTGTGTCCCATATTTCCTGAATGTTTTGTGTTGAGAATTTGTTGGCTTTGCTGTTTTCTTTGATCTGTGCGTTTATTTTCTCTATGGTGTCCTCAGAATCTGAGATTCTTTCTTCTATCTCTTGTATTCTATTGATTATGCTTGTTTCTGTAGACTCTGCTCGTTGACCTAGATTTTCCATATTCAGCTGGTTCTTAGTTTGTGTTTTCTTCCTTGCCTTCATTTCAGTTTTCAATTCTTGAACTGTTTCCATTACCTGTTTGATTGTTTTATTCTTGGTTTCCCAGGGTATCATGTACGTATTTACTCATTTCTTCAAACTTTTTGTTATACTTCTCATCCAGTTCTATAAGGGTGTTTTTTTACATGTTGTTGAAGGGACTCTATTACTTTCATAAAGTCAATTTTTTTCCACTTCTTCTGTGTTAGGGTGTTCAAATACTTCTGTTGTAGTATCATTGGGTTCTGGTGTTTTCATGTTATTCAGATTATTGGGTGAATTCTTGCCTTGGCGCCTGCCCATCTCCACCTATCGATGCTATCTAATGGGTCTTTTAAAACTGGATCAGGTTTCCCTGCTGGCCAAGGGCTCTGCTTACAAAATGCCCTCGCTCTGTTTCCTGGCTCCTGCCGCGGGCCAAGAACCCTCTCACCCCTCAGAAGGGTCTTCAGGCACAGGACCAGGCTCCCCGTTTGCCAGTGACCTCGCCAACAAAAGGCCTACCTCTTTGATTTAATTATAGTGGGGCGATCTGCTCTCGTTATTGTGCGCCCGTCCTGCCACTTGCATCTCTGCGCGGGTCCCCCAAAGCCTATTCCTGATTGTGTCTTGCACTTGGGTCAACTGTAGTGGGATGATCTGCTCACAGTGCGCCTCGCCTCTCCGTCGCGTCTGAGCCGCGCCTCTCCCTAATCCAAGGATTTTAACACGTCACCTTCTCAGCAGTCAACCATGGGAGCAAAGTAACATGAGAATACCATGTGTAAACATAGTCTAAGGACACATTGAGTCAGTGTCAAGCCTGCAGAGAGCTTGTAGGCCTCATGTGAATAAACTCCACATCACTGGTGAGGAATAAAGGCTTCATCTTGAAGAAATGAAACAACAATCAACAAGCAAGCCTGGCACATCAAAAATCAGTGCCATTGGGCTGGAGAGCTGGCTCAGAGGCTAGGAGCACTGCCTGTTCTTCCGAAGGTCCTGAGTTCAATTCCCAACAACCACATGGTGGCTCACAACCATCTGTAATGAGATCTGGTGCAGAATACAGTATATGTAATAAATAAATAAATCTTAAAAAAATCAATGCCATTTGAGAAGGTGGGAAAAAACACCAAGTGACACTCCCGATATCAGCAATTGTGAAAAAAGGTGTATTAGTCAGGGTTATCTAGAGTAATGACTTATAGAATATATTCTATATAATATACAATATATGACATAATATATGGAACTCCTTATTATATAAGCAATGTTTTTTATTATTACATAATATTTATTATGCAACATACTTAAACGTTATTATTTTGTAGTATAAATTATTATATAAAGCTATTATACAAAATATATTATACTATATAATATATTAAAAACATTGTATTATACAAATTTATTATATTATATAAAAAGAATTATTACAATGACTTATAGGCTGTGTGATTCAGCTAATCCAGCAGTGACTGACTATAAATGAAAAGTTTTAAAATCCAGTAGTTGCTCAGTCCAAGAAACTGCCCCAGTTGGTCTTCAGGGAATCCTGGAGAATGAGGAGGCTCTAATGCCAGTGAAGGAACGGAAGGAAGCAAGGTGAGATTATGCAGGCAAAGAGCAAAAGCTTCTTTCTTCCACGTCCTTATATAGAAGAAGCTATGGCCCAGATTAGATCTGGATTAAAGTATGTCTTCCTACCTGAAAGATTTGGATTAGAAGCAGATATTCCCACTTTAAATTAAGCAGAAATTCCTCACAGGTGTGCCCTTCATTTTTGGGTGAGTTTAGTTAATTCCAGATGTAGTCAAGTTGACAACCACAATTAGCCATCACAGAGGGACACATGAAATTGTCCCCTTTTCATGGCTCTAAGAGTAATTTCTTTGTTGGAAAGACTTTGTTTGTTTTGTAGCTGGGATCCAGCAAGTTTTAATCACACTTCTCTTTGCATTACAGAACCTGTCAAAACTGTTCGTTCTGTCAGCTCTCACCATCATCTCACGAGAGGTCCTCTCACTCGTGTCCGCCCCATTACCTGCTATTATCCCACTCCCCACACTTGCCAATGTAAAGGCAAAACCGTTTAACCCCCACTGTCAAAATTTCTGTCTAATTTTAAACAAAATAATGAGAAAGAACAAGAACAATCCTCACATAAAACTATGGTGACAGAGCTGGGTTCTGAGCAGTTCGTGGTGAATTTTAAGGACATAAATCAGTATGAGAAAGAATTTTTGAAATACATTTTTAAAAAGTTTCATGGAATTTTCCATCATATATAAATGGGAAGAGATGGGGGAAATGGAACTGAGCACTCTCTATAAAAATATTTATTCTCTATTTTTTTAAATGTTTGTTTTTAAAATCTATTCTCAGACTCATTTCTGCATGAGAAGAAAATTTTCTTTTTATTCAAATTACAAGGCTAAATGAAAGACAAATTGAATTAATTAGTGAACATGAGCTTATTTCATTGATGCTTGAAAAATTCTAAATTCTAGTGATTGGAAATAAAATAGATAAAAATAATAATTATGTAATCTAAAAAAGAAAATGATCATATTAATGTAATTAAAGACTTTTCCTCCAAATTGTCTTCTCTATGAATTCTTGTTTTGAAAGCATTAAAAATAGGAGGGAGTATTTTATTTTTAAAATTAAGCATGATTAGTATGAGACTTTAATACGTTAAGACCAGTAACTAAAAATAACAAAAAATCTTTAGATTATAACACAGCTGCTGTATGGTCAGTAATTAAGAAAAGTGCTTTGCAAATAGTTATAGATTAAGGGCAATTATTCAGTAATGAATGCAAGCAACTATATAAATGTCTTATTTAATTGGTCTGACATTTGAAACTAAAACTCTAAAGGAGAATTTTAAATAACTGTTATTAAAATAGAATTTAGACTTTTGAACTAATTTAAATAAAATTGCTCAAAGTGTCTAATGGTTACAGAACATACTGAAGTTGGAGTTTGTGTTTTCATGAATAGAGATCAAATAATGATAGATTTGGTGCCCAGAATGACTTGGTGGATAAGTGTGATCAGCTATGTCTATATAACGACTGACTCTGAGAGTCAGTATTTGTAATCTTGTTGTGATGTGGGATTCCCCTCTGTATGCTGTGATTACCATTGATTAATAAAGAACTGCTTTGAACCCAGAGCAGAGTCGGGCAGAACAGAAGTAGGTGGGGAAAACTAAACTGAATGCTGGGAGAAAGGAGGCCAAGTCAGAGAGTAGTCATGTAGCTACCATGATACCAGATACAGATACAGATGCCAGAACTTTACCTGGCAAGCCACAGCCTTGTGGCGATACACAGATTCCTAGAAATGGGTTGAATTAAGATAAAAGAGTTAGTCAATAAGAAGCTAGAGCTAATGAGCCAAGCAGTGATTTAAATAATATGGTTCCAGTGTGGTTATTTGGGGGCTGAGCAGCCAGGAACTAACTAGCAGCTCCTTACAACACCTATCTAGTACCTTTTATAAGATGGCTGCATGGACTTGGAAATGAAAGAAGCATGAGCAAGGAAAGCAATCATTGGCACCAAGAATCAATATTTGCAGTTTATAACAGGAAAGTAGGAGGAAATGAAAAGTCGGTGAGAGATCCATTAGTATTCTAAGCTTTTACAGTGCTAAAGGAGAAATAGGACATATTGAATTTGTGCCTTTTCTAGTAGGAATACGGGTTAAATTTAGCATGATTTATATGCTAATAAGAAAGGTTTTGCAATATAAAATGGCTAGGATACAAGTGACTACTCAGGGGTAAGGTTACTCAGAGAAAGAGAGAGCTCATTGTGTATCTTAAGTCCAAGGCATTTACAGGGGAAACATGAAGCACTCTAGTAAAAAGGATACAAGGAAGCCTAATGCAAGCTCTTTGGGACAGCAAGCCCGGCAAGTATCCATGGAAGGCTGAGAACTCTTCTTTCGTGGAATGCATTAAGCTGACAGCATCCATCTCCTTTTTACCACAGGGAGCTGCTGTAGCATGGAGGCTAAGACCATACTCCCCCAAGGTAGTTCCCGCCAATAATAGAGTACGATAGCCATTTCTATAGGTGTACGTTCATTACTAAAATGTGCTTGTGTTTATAAATGTAATCACGTATAAACAATCTGGTCACTACTAAACATCTCAGCTGAACACTAGAGTGAGTATCAGGTGCAGGTGGTACACACCATAGCCATTTCTACACAGTGAAACTCCTTTCCAAGGGTTTCTAGGGAACCCTTGATATGGCTGAGATGTTCTAGGAGCAGGACTTCTTACCAAACTTCTCTTTCTTTGTTCTATCTTTTGACATTGTGTGAATGCTCCCTGTCTGTTCCTGCTTTGCAGTTTTTCCCCAGCAAATCATTACTACTTCATTTTTTTGTTTGTTTGTTTTCCTCTTTTATTTTACCAGTTTGTAGGTGTGAGCATGTTTGCATGTTTGGGGCACATATGTATGTCAACATATGTGCATGGCTGCATGTGCAGTGGCCCGGAGTTGGTGTTGAGACTCATTCTTTCATGTCACATCTTATTCGCTGTGAAAGTGTCTCTTGGAGTCAAATGCACTAGCATTGTGTGAGGCTATAGGTAGTGTCTCTTAATCAAACCAAGAACTTACAGATACAGCTAGTCTGGCTAAGCAGGCAAATTTTCTCTCATAATCTGCTTTTTCAGAAGGCTAGATTACAGAGGCTGCCACTCCCACCGAGCATTTACATAGGATCTAGAATATCTAAACTCCAGGATTCTTGTGTAGAAAACACTTAACCACTGAGCTCTCTCTCAGTCACCAACATTATCATCATCACTTTTGTTATTTTTATTGCTGGTATTTTATTATTATTTATTTCACAGTTTTATTGTGTATATTCATTGTACATTATACTGTGTCACATAGGACATTTTCATATAAGCAAACATTGTATACTTGAAGGCGTATTCGACCGGTATGCTTAAATAAACAGACCAGCTCAAAAAAACAGATATAATTTAATAACTGAAAAACAGGGAAACTCACACGACCGGAGTAAAAGTTCCGATGTCCAAACGGGTCAGGCGAACACCACGCCCAGAGAGTGAGCGGACCTGGATCTCCAGGTTTTCTTCCCTGGGGACAAGATTGCCACACCCAAGCAAAATGTGATTGGCTGAGCTCCTCCATCAGTATACTGGAATGCTTGCCACTTATTCTGTTCTGACTCCTGAAGAATGGTAAAATGTACAAGAGATTATCAGACAGTGCCTATTTGGCCAATGGCAAAGAATTGAAAAATCTCTCAGTGAGAGCGTTAAAAATGGCCTGATTTCAATGCCACTCTTCAGTCTTTAATACAATCCCTGTCTTGTACTATGCCGGACTTGGTGTATTAACCACTTTTTCGTCTGAAAACCAAAAACACTAGATAAAATATTTTAGATTATATTTTTGGTTCGACTGATGACCTGAACTTGTAAGGGAAAATCAAGAATCCAGAACCTAAGTTAAAATCCAAGCTCAAACAATTCACCAGACTTTGTGAATCTGAGCCTTGGCTTTTATGAGCGTTGGAAATATAGAGCTGATGAAACCCATGGCAAAAGATGAGTTTTTCTACATCAAGCTGCCACTCCCAAAGAGAAAAAAAAATGAAATGTGCCATAACATTCTGTCAGGACCCTGGAACATACCAAAAGTTTAAGTCACTAAAGCTTTCAACTCTTTCAAACTCTTGATAAGCCTAGAGTAGCAGCATAGACGTGTAGCCACACTTCTTAAAAGGCTGAGGCAAAAAAACTTAATTTTGAGGCCAGCCTGAGCTATGTTACAATATATTATGTCAAAACTAAACAAAAACAACTAAATAAAAAATCTCTGGTGATGAATTTAATGTGTGTCCTAGAACAATGTAGAATGTCAGTTCAACACTCTCATAGGATGAATAAAAACAACCTGATTTTACGGCATATTTGGCTTGAATTCTCATGAGTGTCCGTGGGCTAGAATTTGGTTTAATATGGTTCCAAGATGCTGCTTCTAAGTGTTTGGAGAAAAACAAACAAAAACAAAACAAACACATAAAGTAAGTAATGCATCAAGCCTTTAAATCTCTCACAAATAAAATAGTGACATGAACATCATTGAAGACAACAGGTACAGTCAAGAAAAGAAGAGCCATGCCTAGGAACCAGGGGAAACAATGTACACAGAATGAGATCAGCAGAGACTTAACACATGACCACCAACTAGAGGATATAAAGTACAATTTTCTTGAAAGTTTGCAAAAATAGAATTATACTGAAGGATAAGTAGAAACAGGGTTGAGCTTGTATGACTAAGGCTCAATATGCAGAAATGAGAGGCTTGAAAACTGAAGAGTATGAGTGAATTGAGAGATCTTCCTGAGGAAATTAACTAAAACAAAGATATGAAAAACAATGGGAAAAATAGAACACTTTAAAGGGTTATTGCAAAGAATTATCTAGAATTGACTGGCCAAAGATTCAAGGAGCACTACAATCCCAGACTTTCTTTTATTCAGCTTACATAAGCTTTGAGGGATCAAACTATCCCACTCAGGAAGAAAACTTCTACAAAGAGAGGACAGTTGGAAGGAATGATGACTTTTTTTTAAAAAATGCACAAAATATGTCTTCTTTTATATATACTTGCCCATGATTTTTCAGGGATCAGTGTCTTTGAATTTGTATCTCTTGCTAATCATTACAACCACCATCTTGAGTATTGAACATATTCATCTGGACTTCTAAGGGTAGTGGTGAGTTCCATTTCAAGCCTGAATTTGAGTCACCCTTGAACCATAGTGGTTTATGATCCAAATAGGTTGATGGTTTGTTTTACAATTTGATTTTAGGCTGTGTTTAAGTACTCTTTGCTAGTGAGGTGTCTGTTCTGTGTTGTTGTAAACTAGAGAACTAAAATTACTTTCAGGGCTATATTGCATTGACACAGGAGTACTAGACTTGTGTCCCAAAATGCTTGGCCAATAGCTTAGGCTTATTACTAATTGCCTCTTACAACTAAATTAACCCATTTCCTTATTTACGCTCTGCTACACGGTGGTACCTTCATTATCATGGCACATTCTTTTCCCTGGATCCCTCTGCATCTGGTTGATGACTCCTGACTCCACCCTTCTCTTTCTCACCATCCTTGGTTTAGTTGCTCTACCTATACTTCCTGACTGGCTACTAGCCAATCAGCATTTTATTAAACCAATTAGAGTAACAAATCTTTACAATGTACAAGGAGATTTTTCCATAGCACCCAGGGAGTTGGTTAACAGGATTGCATGAATGGATTTCAGGTGTAAGAAATTGTTGTAGGATACTACTTGTTTGTTCTCGGCTGCTCAGCCCTGAAATAACCACACAGATTTATTAATTAAATCACTGTTTGGCCTATTAGCTCTAGCTTCTTATTGGCTAGCTCTTACATCTTAATTTAACCCATTTCTATTCATCTGTGTATCGCCACATATCTGTGAGTATGCTTCTACCTCTGTTTAAAACATTTTTTATGTAATGATATATATATATATATATATAGTATTGATATATATTTACCATATTGCAGTGTACATTTCTACCTCTCATTAAGATACTTATATATTGTTTATGTAATGATATACATTGTTTACATTTGGAGGTCATTGTCCTCATTTGTTGTATAGTTGTTTATTCTCTTAGTCTTTAAGTTAGATAGGTATTGAAAATTATAGGTCAATAGTCATCTATGTCTGTCATATTTATAGTTAGGCTAACCAGGTTCTTTAGATACAGAGAGATTATATTCAGTATAGATAGTATAATTTTCAACCTCTTCAAAGTGCTGTAAGAAATGACATTTTAAGCTAATTTAGAGTTCTATGGTAGTGAGACACAATCACTCCTGGCAACACCAATCTATTCCCAAGAGATTGTTGAGCACCAAAGACACTCCTCTTGGAGCTTGTCTTCTTGGCAGAACTGGCCTTTGGACAAATTAAAGCCCACACCTCAACCATTGACAGAGATACAGAGTATCCATAAATGGATAAAACAAAACTGTCATATCCTTCCAAGACAGGGTAAGATAGTTCTAAAAAGTTTCTTGCCTTTGAAAATGGTATGTCAGTTACGTTAGGCTTTAGCCAAAGTTGGTTGCCTCAACATTACAAATGAGACATTGGGTGATTGCCCAGGTAGTCAGTTGTCTCTGTCATTTGTTGCACATTATGGAAGTTTCTCAATTGTACTTCCTGTTTACTCAAGTAATATTACTTCCCTTCTCAGATCTTTGATGGAGTTGAAGATTAGATAATTGTAGTTACCCTCCTCATAATTTAGCTAAACTTAATGTCAATACATTGTTTAGACTCCTTGAAATAGAATGCTTAGTAAAACTTTTGTTATGTATTTCTTGCTTAATATTGTTTATTGCTTCTAATTTTATATTTGGTATTGGTTCCTATTGTATATAGTTGTATTGGGTTTGGTTCCATCTTGTTTAGACAAAAAGAGGAGATGATGGGGAAACTTAGCCAATCACATCTGGTTTGGGTGCGACCACCTGGAACCAGGTAGATAAACAGGGGAGACAGGCTCTCTGCATGGTGTTCACCTGACCTGTTTGGACATCTGAATTTTTACTCCAGCTGTGTTTCCCCATTTTCAATTATTAAATTATATCTGTTGTTTTGAGCTGGTCTGGTTATTTTAGCATTCCTATCAAATATGCCTTCACTTACATTGGTCCATCAAACCACATTAGTCTGGCAGGAGTTCATAGATTTTCTCATCCAATATGGAAACAAAAAAGAACTTCTTTTCCAAAGCAACATATCCTTAGACCCAAATTTTGAAGTCAAGATACCAGGAGCACTTTTTAAAATGCTAAGCACTAGACTGACTAGGACTAAAGCTGCTTTGCATTTTGTCTCCACCCAGCCCAAAACAAAAAATCTTTTGTTTCCACAGAGAATGAGAACCTACGGTCTCCTGCCAGACTAATGTGGTTTGATTGACCAATATCACCTGAAAGGTCTCCCAAAAATTACTACATCCAATAAACAGAGGCATGTTCACTGCCTCTGCAAGCCATGCACAAATACCATACCATAGTTTCCAGTATGCACTGGGTCTATGTCATACCTTTAAGCAGTCTGTAACCATTGCTCACAAACCCCATTTAATTGCTTGGTCTCTTGAAAGATCCAGAGTTTGTAGTGGCAACACAGCCCAGGAAGCTGCCATTTTGAAACTGTGTGGATTTTGTTTGTTGTTTTTTTTTTTCCCCTGCTACTGCTGAATTAGGAAAACCTCTCTGAAAGGAGCCACAGCTTTAAGTCATGCTTAACTCTGTTCTTTTGTGTCAATAATTTTTTTAAAACCCTCTCAGGCTTATATGTGGATGTTACCCATGTTGGCATGTCAATTTGTTGTAGGAGGACATTTTTCTTTGTTCCTGGCTGTTCAACCCCAAAATAACCACATAGAAACTGTATTAATTAAATCACTGTTTGGCCTATTCAGCTTCTTATTGCTTAGCTTTTACACAACCCATTTCTATTAATCTGTGTATCACTACATGCTTACTGGCAAGGTTCCATTCAGTGTCTGTCTCCAGTAGGGCTACATGGCTTCTCCCTGACCCCACCTTCTTTCTCCCAGCATTCAGTTCAGTCTTCCCTGCCTAACTTGGTTCTGCCCTATCACAGGCCCCAAACAGCTTCTTTATTAACCACTGATATTCACATCATATAGAGGGGAATCCGCACCAAGAGTTGACTCAGGCCCAAGGTCTTCAGCCCCTAGTACTAAACAGGAAGCCTTGAAAAATTGCTGTATGTTTTTCAGAATATTGTTTCCTCTGACACAAATTATTTTAAATCTTAAGAAATGTGCTTTTGACAAGGTATGGTAGAATATACCTATAAGCCCAGCACCTGAGAGGCAGAGGCAGGTAGATCTCTGTGAGTCTGAGGCTAGCCTGGTCTACATAGAGAGTTCTAGGTCAGTTAGGGCTACATAAACCTTTTTTAATTAATATAAAGCTGTTTTTTTTTTTAAAAAAGGGGGGGGAGAAGGAAGAAGGCATATTTTTAATCATTTAAATAGGAATAGCTATATGGCATTTCATGCACATGTTAATTCGTATAATTTAATAAGCCCTTGGTTATCTTTCCATTAAATACATAGAGCCTTGATTTAATTAATGTAAAATTCTTTTTAATTATAATGGATTTTGTATGAAGCAGTGTCTTCTGAAAGTTAAAGTATGATATCCCAAGGAAAACAAACTGCCATGTATGTAAGCAGGAAGTTAGGCATCAGAATGAGCTGGCAGTTTTGACATATTTATATGCTCAGAAATGAAGGTATTTGACTCTGCATTTGTTCTTCTCTTCCCCACATGTGTAAAATTTAGAATAGAAACTCTTCCAGACAGGAGCATGTCAAATGCTTTTCTGCTTGTTGCAGAAGAATATCTGGTTGTCACTTTGAAAATGGAAATATGTCTTTTAACAAATGCAGCATAATCAATTTAATATTCATAGTATACAAAGGCAAAATGAATTCTTTAACATATTTTGCCTTTTAAAATCCAAACAGGTTAAAATGTCGTAGTACTCAATGAAAGTTGAAATTCTGTATTAATGCCTATGCTGGTAGTTTAAATGATATTAAGCATCTACCAATGGACATCTACGGCCCACCACAGAGCATCCACGGGTATCTACCCCCCTCAAAAAGTTGAAGATGTATGACCATACAAACTTACATGTATAAGTTTGTAACATTTTACTTACTGTTCCTAAATCTTGGAAGAAATCAAGATATCCTTCCATATGTGACCGAATATTATTCAGGACTACAAAAATATGCTATCAATTTATAAAAATATTTAGGCAAACAGTTGAAGTCCCTGTCAATGAGTGTGAAAAAGTAAATTTGAAAATATTGACTAGTCTAGAATTTCAACAAAGTTTTATATTCTAGAAAAGTCAAGGCTACCTAGATAATAAAAAGATCTGTGGTTACCAGAGGTTAAAGTGTACGAGAGGTGAATTAGGGAACGGTGCATTAATTATACAGAAGGAAAAAAGAATTCTATGGTACTAAAAGATAGAATCATGTCATCACACATTTGTTAAAACCCATTAAATATACAGCATAAAGAAGAAACTCTGGATTAAACTCTGGTTCTTGAATGATAATCATATGTATATAAGTTTCATTATTTGTAACAAATATATATCAGCAATGAAGCTACTTGTATATACATGGAGGAGGAGGTATTTGGAATCTCCATGTTTTCCTCTAAATTTTGCTGCTATCTGAAACTTTTTTAAATTATAAATTCTATTCAATAATAATAGTAGTACATATCAGTGCAGAAAGGCCTTCAGTAAAAGTCAGTGGAAATCATTTTTTTTTAATATTTATTTATTTATTTATTTATTTATTTATTTATTATGTATACAATATTCTGTCTGTGTGTATGCCTACAGGCCAGAAGAGGGCACCAGACCCCATTACAGATGGTTGTGAGCCACCATGTGGTTGCTGGGAATTGAACTCAGGACCTTTGGAAGAGCAGGCAATGCTCTTAACCACTGAGCCATCTCTCCAGCCCAGTGGAAATCATTTTTAAAAAGTATCTTTGCTATCAGTTTGCATCTCACTCCTTTTGCTTCATACGTCTTTAGTAGGTGAGGCTCCTAGGCTACCTCTAATGGAATGATGTCCTCACTAGCTGACTATCACCCAAAGGCTTTGGCATGCATTCCCAGATTTTCCCCACCTTCTTCTGTCCATATCTCTGCTTGGAAATTTTTATTTGTTGGTGACCCAGCCTTGTGTGACATAAGTAGGGAGTATAGATTGTAGATTTGATTTTGCTGGTATGTCTCTCATCTTTATTTTTATAGATTGTGTTCCAGATATAGCCTACACGCTTCTAGTATTAGCCCACTCCTCATTTGACTCAGATATTTCAATGTTGTTTACATATTTACATTCCTGGCAGAGCATCTTTAGGCTGAGTTCCAATCATATTCTCATGATTCACAATTAAAAATACTACTTTTGTTCTCTTGGCCAGAATTTTGTATGACATAATAGTCCTGTAGTGATAGAGGACTTAGTCTCCATATATGCTGGAGTTTCTATAAGAAAGTATTGTTAAATTTATCATTATTAGAAAAGATTAAGGCATTCTGTTATTTGCAGCAGTGTGCTGGATGTTTTAGAAAACCAGATATGACAGAACTAGTTTCTATCCTTCAGGCGTTTATTTTATAATACAAAAAGCAGGTAGAAGCTCACATTTCAAAATAAGAGTCTACATTAACTGAGAAGAACGTAATTTGTTATAGTTACAGTTCAAGGACTTCTGGTAGGGCCCACCGGGAATGATGGATGATAATGCAGTACCCTTCCATTTCAAAGAACTTGTTGAATGTCTCCATCGGTGTTTTTATGAGAACAGTGATTCAGTTCTCATAATGACTCAATGACTCAATGACTTCAAATGACCCAGCAGTGGAGCTGGACTTTGCCCATAAACTGGACTATACTCCGCTGCCAGTCATTACCCCCTTCTGTTTTCTTTCTCATCCTTCTCGTGTTTCTTGTATTTCCCTTCATCATGCTCAGATTTAATGTATGTGACAAGTGCTGTGTGTTATACATAATTCTGGAAAGAAAGTGACAACTTTAGTTAAGCATTATGAAGAGTGGGAGTAAATGAGTGTGCTTACCAAAA
This sequence comes from Alexandromys fortis, assembly GCF_014885135.2. Taxonomy (NCBI): domain Eukaryota; kingdom Metazoa; phylum Chordata; class Mammalia; order Rodentia; family Cricetidae; genus Alexandromys; species Alexandromys fortis. Next base: position 3,818,133 of record NW_026067933.1, read on the forward strand.
GTACTATTTCAGAAATTATTTTTGGTTTATTTATTTTTTTATTCATTTTATATTCCAATCACAGTTCTTTCTCCTATCCCACCTCCCAACCCCCTCACCTCCCCTCCAGCCCATCCCCCACCCACTCTCCCAAAAGGTAAGGCCTCCCATGGGAAGTCAACAAAACCTGGCACATTAAGTTGAGGCAGGACCAAGCTCCTCCCCACTTCATCAAGGCTGAGCGAGTCATCCCACTATAGGAAATAGGTTTCAACAAACTAGTTCATGCACCAGGAATAGATCATGGTCCCACTGCCAGGGGCCCCTCAGATAAACCGAGCTACACAGCTGTCTCCCATATGCACACGGCCTAGTTCAGGCACATGCAGACTCTACAGCTGTCGGTCTAGATTTTGTGAGTTCCCACGAGCTTGGTTAAGTTGCCTCTGTAAATATCCCCCTCATGATTTTGACCTCCCTTCCTCATATAGTTCCTCCTCCCTCTCTTCGACTGAGTTCCTGGAGATCAGTCTGGTTTTTGGCTGATGGATCTCTGCCTTTGATTTCATCAGATACAGGATGAAGGCTCTGTGATGACACTTGGGGTATTTACCTGTTTTAGAAATTATTGAAGTTTTCGTGTATCAGTTTATATTTGGCTATATCATTTTAGTCATTTGTTACATAGAACTGGTTAATATTCATAGCTCTGCTGTGACAGAGCTAGGCACAGAATTCTATTATCGTTATTGTGGAGACATGATCCTTAGGTATGAAAAAAAGAGAATTTGTCAAGAAGACTGATGGAACTCGCTTTCTTACTCCCTAGTCAATGCCAGTAACTGGTCAGGCAAGACTACATGGATGGGCACATGCTAGATTTTTTAACTGCTGTTTGATTTTGTTTTTAGGATTGTAAGAGAGAGTAAAGTACTATGTTGGACTGGAAAAGAGTCAGATTGGGTTCTATCAAGGGTAAATCAGGGTTCTACTAGTCAAAAAGAAATGTATGAGAATATTTGATATTCTGGCATGAAGAATACAGAATACATAAAAATAAACTTATAATAAAATTGGAAAATACAAGAAAAAATTGTGTAGTGGTCTTGAAACTAACTAAAGGCATACAATAAACTGAGAAACATTTATTTTTACAGAATGGAGTATTTTGAGTAAGACTAAAAGAAAGATTCAAAGCAACCATTTCAGATATAAGCAAAGAGTTAAAGGAAAGTGTTCAGAGGAGTGAAAGGTAGGTCAATATGACAATATGACTCCATTAATAGCAATTATGAGTTGAAAAAGCCACACAAGAGAAAAACTGAACTAGTAGTTTGAACTTAAAATATAATAGCAGAATTAACAGATTCATAAATTGCATCTAATAACAGACTTGAAATAGGGGATTTTAAAAAAATGAAACAGGGGATCAATAGAAATGATCTAACTCTTAAAAAGAATAAAAAAATTTAAGAGAGTGAGGTAACTCAGACACAGATAGACAAACATGGTACATACTCACTCATATGTGTATATTCAAAGTAAAGCAAAGGATAACCAGCCTATAGTCCACAATCCCAGAGAATCTAGGTAACAAGGAGAATGCTAAGAGAGACATTCATGGATCCCCTGGGAAGGGGAAACAGACAAGACCTCCTGAGAAAATTGGGGGCAGGGGAGAAGGGAGGGTAGACGAGGAGGGGGAGGGGAAAGGGGGAGGAAGGAAGAGAACATGAGGGAATGGGATGTTCAGAAAGGGGAAAGGGCAGTGAGGGAGAGAAAGAACTCTAAGCAACAGTGGAAAGGATGCCTAAACTAGCCTTCTCCTGTAATCAGATTGATGATTATCACAATTGTCATCATAGAACCTTCAACCAGCATTGATAAAAGCAGATACAGAGATCTACAGTGGAGCACTGGGCCGAGCTACCTGAGACCAGCCCAAAAGAGTCAACACCATGATGGTGTTAGCCACAGAAACAGCTGACCTGAGCTAAAGAGAGTAGCTGACTCTAGACTGATAGTGGGGGAACCGGCATAGTACAAAATCAGGCCAACTGAATGTGGGGGGGGCAGTTGTGAGGCTTGGACAGTGTGTGGAATCATTGGCAGTGCAGTGGGACCGGGATTTTTCCCTAGAGCTTGAACTGGCATTTAGGAGCATTCTTTTGGGAGAGATACTTTGCTCAGCCTAGATATAGAGAGGAGAGCCTTGGTCTTGCCTCAAAATGAAATGTCAGACTTTGTTGACTGCCCATGGGTAGGCTTACCCTTTCTGAGGAGTGGATGCAGAGGTCAGGCAGGGGGGAAGTTGGAGAAGAGGGGAAAGAGTGGGAACGGGGATAGCTATGTAAAATGAGAAAATAATGTATTAAAAATTTTCTTAATAAAAAATTAAGAAAAATTAACTGTATCAAGTATGTTTGGTGTTCAACTAGCGCATTAACATACTGGAAAAAAAAAAGTGGTTGTACCATAGAAAGGAACAAGACAAAAGCGTAAATAAATTCAAAATAAAAGAAATTATATTTAGAAGTTTGTGTTGGGAATGTAAAGAAAAACATGATTGAATAAATCTTTGAAACCAAACACAATCATTTACGAGCCATTTAAAGAGATCATGAAAATTGAAATAGAAATTATTAAAATTAGGAATAACTATAGGCTCTAACAATACTAAGAAAAAAGAGGGACTATCAAGAGAATATCACAATCTTCTAGTACCTACAAGAAGAAAATAGATTAACTAGAAAAATTTGTATATGTAAAAGTTTCAGAATTTTCTCAATGTAAATAGAATAAAAGCTGATATATCTGTGAGGGAAAGGCATACAACTGCAATCTTTCCATGCAAAATGAATTCCAGGTTCTGAAATTTTCACTGTGGAGGAAGAAGCCCTACTTGTATAGCATAACTTTTCAAGAAAATGATTTAAGTCAGTAGTTTCTATTTTGTTTTATAAAGCAAATATTATTCTAACAGCAAAAATAGACCAGAGAAAAAAGTTAGTCTAAAGTCATTAATAGAATTAAATGTCAAAACCTCTTTTTAAATACTAGCAAATTGAATCTGGAAACATATAAGACAGATTATACAACATATACAAGTAAAATTTATCTCAAAAATTCAAGGTCTTTGTTTTACTGGATGTTTTCCTTGTTTGTTTTGATTTTTTATTGTTTTTTTTGAGAGATAAAGAGGCAACACGGAATTGGATGATTAGGAATTTGGGAAGGATTTGGAAGGAGTTGGGGGAAGGGAAAAAATATCATCAAATATATTGTAAGAAATAAATAAATAAATTTAGGCTGGGAAGAGTGGTGCATGCCTTTAATTCCAGTCTTTGGCAGGCAAGGCAGGCAGATCTCTGCAAGTGTGAAGCAAGACTGGTCTACATAATGCCTTCCAAGATAGCCAGAGCTAAACAGTGAGACCCTGTCTCAAAAAGACAAAAAAATTAATTAATTAATTAATTAATACACAATATTAATAAAGAACAGATTTGGCCTTCACAATAAGTGTTAACATATTTGGCAGGGCACACAGTTATTAAACTTTATAAATATCCAGCTAATAAAGATGGTTAGGGAATGTTTTTAATTTGCTCTTTAGGTAATCTGCAGGTACATTTCAGACCAGTATTATTCTTGATGATGAAAGACTTAATATTTTTCCTATAAGACTAAAAACAAAACAAGTATATCTGCTCTAAATATTTTTATTCAGCCTTGTACATAGAATTCTAGTCAGTGAAATAACAGAAGAAAAACAAATTCAAATTATGATCAGATGACATGATCTTTGTAAAAACAAAACTTTTCAAGTATCTATATATAAAAACTAGATTTAGTAAGTGTACATAGCAAGGTTAGAAAACACAATATTAATACACATGAATAATTGCATATATATATACATTAGTAATAAAAAATCAAAAGTTTGCATAAGAAAGCAATTCCATTCACAATAGCATCAAAAAACTAAAATGCTTAGAAAAATAACATTTTTATTCTTTTTATTTCTTTTTTAAATGTTTTTATTTTATTTTTTTAAAAAAAACTATGTTTTCTCATTTTACATACCAATCCCAATTCCCACTCCCTCCCTTCCTCCACCTTCTCCCCAATCTCAACCCCCATCCATTTCTCACAGAACATAAGGCTTCCCATGGGGAGTTAACAAAGTCTAGCACATTGCTTTGAGGAAGGACCAAGGCCTTCCCTACTATATCTGGACTGAGCAAGAACCCAAATAGAATGAGTTCCAATAAGTCAGTACAAGCAGTAGGGATAAATCCTGGTCCCACTGCCAGTGACCCTGCAGTCTGCCATAGCCATACAACTGTCACCCACATTCAGAATGCCTACTTTGGTCCTATACCAGTTTCTTCCCTGTCAGGCCAGAGTTTGTGGGCTCCCACCAACTCAGGTAAGCTCTTTCAAGTGGATATTCATTCCCATTATGGTCTTACTTCTTTGCTTGTGTTCTCACGCCTCCCACTTTCCGACTGGATTTTGGAAGATCAGTCCAGTGCTCTGCCATGACTCTGACTCTGTTTCCACCAGTTGCTGGATGAAGGTTCCATGGTGACTTTTAAGATAGTCATCCATTTGACTACAACAGAGTAAGGCCAGTCTGGACACCCTCTCCACTACTGCTTAGGGTCTTCGCTCGAGTCATCCTTGTAGATTATCTAGTGTCAGGTTTCTTGTTAGTCTCATAATGGATCCCTCAATCAAGATACATCTTTCTTTGCTCTCCCTCTCTGTTCTTCCACAATCTCGACTATCCAGTTCCCTCAAGTTCTTTTCCCCCTCCTTTTCCCCCCTCTTCCCCTATTATCCCTCCCTTTCCCCAAACCCCCATGCTCCCAATTTTCTCACATCTGTCTACTATTTCCCTTTTCCAAGTGGAACTATATATGTTTCTATTAGGGTTCTTCTTGTTACTTAGCTTCTCTGGGGTCATTGGCTGAAACTCATTATCCTTTGCTTTACAGCTAGTATCCGCTATGAATGAGTCCATACCATGCTAATCTTTCTGGGTCTGGGTTACCTCACTCAGGATAGTTTTTTTCTAGTTCCATACATTTGCAAGCTGATTTCAAGATGTCGTTGTTTTTTGTATTTGAATAGTACCCCACTGTGTAAATATACCACATTTTCTTTATCCATTCCTCATTTGAGGAGAATCTACGTTGTTTACAGGTTATGGCTATTAGAAATAATGCTGCTATAAATATAGTTGAATAAATGCCCATGTAGAATGATTGAGTATTCTTTGGGTATATGCCCAAGAGTGGTATTGCTGGGTCTCAAGATAGGTTGATTTCCAAATTTCTGAGAAAGCACCACACTGATTTGCAGAGTTGTACAAGTTTGCATTTGCACCCGCAATGGAGGAGTGTTCCCCTGACTCCACATCCTCTCCAGAATAATCCATCATTGGTGTCTTTGATCTTAGCCATTCTGACGGGTGTAAGATGGTATCTCAGAGTTGTTTTGATTTGCATTTCCCTGATGGCTAAGGATGTTGAACATTTCTTTACGTGTCTTTCAACCATTTGAGATTTTTCTGTTGAGAATTCTCTGTTTATATCTGATCCCAATTTTTACTGTATTATTTGCAATTTTGAAGTCTATATCTTGAGTTCTTTATATATTTTGGAGATCAGTCCTCTGTATGATGGGGGGTGTTGGTGAAGATCTTTTCTCATTCAGTAGGCTGCCTTTTTTTTCTTATTGACTGTGTCCTTTGCTTTACAGAGGCTTCTCAGTTTTAGGAAGTCCCATTTATTTATTGTTGTTTTCAGTGTCTATGCTACTGGAGTTATATTTATGAAGTGATTTCCTGTGCCCATGCATTGAAGACTAATTCCCACTTCTTTCTTTTCTATCAGGTTCAGTGTAGTCATATTTATATTCAGGTCTTTAATCTATTTGTACTTGATTTTTTTAATCGATTTTGTTGAGCTATACATTTTTCTCTGCTCCCCTCCCCTTCAACCCTCACCCATGGACCCCATGCTCCCAATTTACTCAGAAGATCTTATCTTTTACTACATCCCATGTAGATTAGATCCATGTATGTCTTTCTTAGGGTCCTAATTGTTGCCTGGGTTCTCTAGAATTGTGATTTGTAGGCTGGTTTCCTTTGCTTTATGTTGAAAAACCACTTGGACTTGTTTTGTGCATGGGGATAGTATGGATCTATTTACATTCTTCTACATGTTGATATCCAATTATACCGGCACCATTTGTTGAAGATGCTTTCTTTTTTCCATTTTATAATTTTTGCTTCTTTGTCAAATATCAGGTGTTCATAGGTATGTGGATTAATATTCAAGTCTTTGATTCTATTCCATTTGCCAACCTGTCTTCTTTTATGCCAATACCAGGCTGTTTTCATTACTGTACCTTTATAACAGAGCTTGATATCAGGGATGGTGATGTCCCTGGAAGTTCCTTTAATGTACAGGATTGTTTTGGCTATTCTGGGTTTTTGTTTTTTTTTCATATGAAGTTTAGTATTGTTCTTTCAAGGTGTGTGAATAATTGTGTTGGGATTTTGATGGGGATTGCATTGAATCTATAGATTGCTTGTTTTAGAATTGCCATTTTTTCTATGTTGATCCTACCCATCCAAGAGCCTGGGAGATCTTTCCTTTTTCTGATATCTTCTGCAATTTCTTTCTTGTCACCCAGGTTTTTCTTTGGTTAGTGTTACCCCAACATATTTTATGTTATTTGTGGCTATTGTGAAGAATGATGCTTCTATGATTTCTTTCTCAGTTTCTTTATCATTTGTATATAGGAGGGCTACCGATGTTTTTTAGTTGATCTTGTATACTGCCACATTACTCAATGTATTTATCAGCTGTAGGAGTTCCCTGGTGGAGTCTTGGTGGTTACTTATGTATACTATCATATCATCTGCAAATAGCAAAACTTTATCCTCTTGACCTCTTTTGTTGTCTTATTGACATAGCTAGAACTTCAAGAACTATGTTGAATAGATATCAAGAGAGAGAAATCCTTGTCTTGTTCCTGATTTTAATAGGATCACTTTGAGTTTCTTTCCATTTAATTTGATGTTGGCTGTTGGCTTGCTGTATATTGCTTTTATTATGTTTAGATATGTTCCTTGTCTCTCTCATCTCTTTAAGACCTTTATAATAAAGGGGTGTTGGATTTTGTTAAAGGCTTTTTCAGCATCTAATGAGATGATCATATGGTTTTTTCTTTCAGATTATTTATATGGTGGGTTACATTGACAGATTTTCATATGTTGAACCATCCCTGCATCTCTGGGATGAAGCCAACCCATACCTATCTACACTGTACTTTGATTATACCCACCCCATATTAACTCCCTCAAGCTCCCACTGAAAAGCACCAATTCACCTTTCTCTGAACTTGATGTCCTTTATCATCCTCATCCTCCTCCTCCTCCTCCTCCTCCTCATCATCATCATCATCATCATCATCATCACCATCATCACTAGTAACCCCCTGAGTCCAATTAAGTTGTAGAGCTTTTGACTGATGCATGATCAATTCATCAGCAGCTATATTCCCCTATCCAGCAAGTTACTCTCCCTCAGAGACCATCAGCTCTCAATCAACTCTCAGTTAGGATGAGGCCCATGGAGCTCTTCCTCCATTCACGCTGGCATTTTGACTGGCTTGATCATATGCAGGCAACCGCATCTTCTGTGGGTTGAAGAGTGCATCAGTTATATTATGCACGCATTAGGAACAAGCGTAATGTAAGTATCACAAGTCCTGTTCAATAAAACTACAAAAAATTGTTGGGAAGTTTTTAAGAAATGCTGCATAAAGATGAAGATAGACCTTGCCTATAGAATGGAATTCTCAATAGTTTTGCATGGCAATTCTTCCCAAATGAATCTACAGATTCAGTGGAATCCCTACTTAAGATCAACCTAATTTTTAAAAAGTAAACAAACAGCCCAGACAATCGCAAACTTACAAAGACTTTTTAAAACAATTAAAATAGACAAATGATTCCAAAGAAATATAAAGAAGATATACTTATCTGACTTCAAAACTGCAAACTGCACTAACAAGGCAGTGCGCTATTGCGAGTATAAGCATCACCAGCAATGACCTACACATTTATAGTCAATTCAGTTGATAGAAAAAAGCAACATAATTGGTTGGGAAAGCTACTATGATTTTTTTAAAAGATATTATCCATTCTAAAGATTGAAAATGTCTTCCAAATAGTACACAAACATTTTACTGGAAATGCTGAAAATTGAAGAAATTGTACATTCATACACAAAGGAGTGCTCATAACTGTATCATTAGCAGAAAATACAAATGCCCATTAGTTGTGAAAAAGCATAATGCAACAGTGAAATATTATTGATATAGAAGAACAAATTGATCATATGATGCCATCAAGAAATCACAAATGTTAAACAAAATATGGCATGGACAAAGGTCTATATATTGTCTGCTTCCATATCTGATGTTTAGACACTGCTCTCTTTAAATCCCCTATGACCTTAGAAAGAAAAAAAATTAATTCTGGAAACAGGCTCTCTTTTTCAGCAGTAACTTTGTTCCTCTATTTCTCAAAATGTATTCTGTAGTTCTGTCATTTTCTTTGCAATTTATTGCTCATGTATTATTTCACCTTTCCCTGCTAAATGTCTTGTCTCTAGATTTTCTTTTCTAATAACCACTCTTTGTTTTGAAATAAATATCATCAGTTGAACAAAGATTCAGGTCATACTGAGAATTTTCCTCCATATATTTAAACGAATAATTTTCCCTTAAACTCTGAATTCAGTCTCTGATTCATGCAAGTTTTTGTAACCTGAAAAATTACTCATCATATCAGAATCAGCCATGGAGTGAATCACAGCTATTTTAGTTTGAAGTGAAGAAATTAGGTGAAATCAAGGTCACATACTTAGCATTTGTTAGCACTGCCAAGATCAATACCTACTAACCAATTTCTTTAAAGTATGATACAGCCCTTAATGTACCCTGAAAGTGATATCTATGGGAATGAGAACAATTCAGTATTCTCCATTCATCATTACTCAGGGTAATCTATCTGCCTGTCAATGTGAAAGTTTCAGAAGATAAAAAATTGAAGAAAAAAAAAACCTTAACCTTGGGAATGCTGTCATTCAACTAAAATAGGACATGACAAGAGAAAACTTCCTCTCCAATGATGGCAAAACTCCAATGTAGTATCAATAAATATTAGAAGATAGTGGAGAGGATGGAATATATTTCCTCACTTCTATTACCATATCGAACCCCTCATTTATTACATGATCTCTTAGGAGCAAATGGAAAGTCAAGCAAAAGAATAGCATGAATCCGACAAGATGCTGGTCATAGGAGTGGTTGTACAGCCTTACATTCTCAGGTTTTACAATCTGAAAACAGTCAACAGAAATGAGTAAGCTGAAAGCATTTATGTTGGTGTTATTACACACGCACACACAATGATGCACTTTGATTTAGACATGCTATGTCCCCCAGGGTCTTGTATATTTAACTCTTTTTTTTTTTTAAATTAATTTATTTATTTATTAAAGATTTCTGTCTCTTCCCCACCGCT
>NW_026067933.1:3833594-3855998 GCF_014885135.2 Alexandromys fortis
CGCGTCCGGTTCCGGCCGCCGCTGCCGCCGTGCGCGTCCGGTTCCGGCCGCCGCTGCCGCCGTGCGCGTCCGGTTCCGGCCGCCGCTGCCGCCGTGCGCGTCCGGTTCCGGCCGCCGCTGCCGCTATATTTAACTCTTGATTCCTACCTGATGACTCTATTTTGGAAGGTGGAAAAACTTTAAAAGGTGTGGTTTACTCGATAAAGTACATCATTAGGGTATGTTTCTGAGCGCTTCTTATAATGTGGTCTTCTATGCTTCTTGTCCACCATGAGGTGAGCAGCTTCTACCACATACTCCCACCACTATCTTGTTCTGTTTCTTCATGGGTCCAGAGTTAACAAGCTAAAGACTATGGACCAAAATCTTTGAAACCGAATCAAAATAAACCTCTCTTAAAGAGTTTATGACAGATACTTTTGTCACAGTGGTGAAAAGTATCACATACCACTTACTTTTATTTCCTCTTGATTTCATTCAAGCAATAATAAAGATACTTTTGAAGATGGCTATTCATAGAAATGTGAAGAATGGGGAAAAAGAAAATAGTAATACAATTTTAGGAGGAAAAAGAAAATATAACTGTCACTAAGATGAAGTTTAAGCTGAGTGCATGGAAAACCAAGAACAATCCTGAAATCTAACAAAGTTTTAGGAATAGATGTCAACATCCCGTGGACATACAGAACAGCAATGTGCCTGTGTGGAAGGTGGAACACTAATCTCGTAATCTCAAGCCTCTCTGTCCATTCCCCAACAAAGTAGGAGAGTCTGCTTGGTTAGTAAATAGTCATGTTTTCATAAACATCATCCCCAAAGATGTAAATTTTTAAAAAAACAAATAAATAATTTATTTATTTTTTGCTGTAGGATCACTAGACTTCCAAATAGGGGAAAGTAATGACAGCTACACTCATGTAGCAATTACTATGCCCTGGGTGTTTTCTAAGTATTTACCTATGTTGACTCACTTAAATTTTGCCCTAATTTTATGAGGTAGCCATGCAATTTTTCCACAGATTACTGATGCAGAGAGAGAGAGAGAGAGAGAGAGAGAGAGAGAGAGAGAGAGAGAGAGAGAATCTAGAGAAGGGAGAGCTGTTGTCTGTGTGCTGTGTGCTAAAATATGCACATCCTCTCTACCCAATGCACCTTCTTCTCTGGCTTCAACCCTGTGAAAAGGAGATGCAGACTCCTCTCCAATGATTCTGAGATCACAGTTGTAGTAAGAAAAGAGAAAGTTAGTGACATCGGGGTTTTCCAACCACATAGCCCTGACAATTTAGTAAAAACCATTTTACTAAATTTCTTGCACTAAGGAAGAATCGCCACCAGCTCTCTGCTGCCCACATGGAGATACAAACACAGACTGGCAGGCATCAGAGAAAAGGTGCTTAATAAAATCTTGAGATCAGAACAAAGAAGTATACATCTCTTTTTTAATTTTAAAAGTGAATAAAATAAAGATCCGCAAGCAGCGAAGGAAACAAAGCAAACCCCAATGCCCAAGCATTACCTACTCACAAATCAGCAGCAGAACACAGTTTTAATTTTTACTGTCTCTGTGTGTTCATGTGTGTGTGTGTGTGTGCGTGCATGCATGCATGCATACATGTGCACAAGTGTCACAGCATGTGTATGGAGCTCAGAAAACAAATTTGGGTACCAGTTCTTCCTTTCCACCCTGTGGGCTGTGAGAACTGAATCCAGTATTCAGACTTAACAGCAAGGGCCTTCATCCACTGAGCCATCTTCTGGTTCTATTTCTGTTGATCTGCATTTTAACTGACTTATTCTTTGAAAATCTCATAAATATTTATTGTATTTTTATAGTATTCACCACCCACTTTATCTTATTTCACTCTCTCTGTACTCCTTCCAGAATGTGTTTTAGTCATGAAAAGAGACATTTTGAAAGTAAAGAGGCCTTTTTAAAAATTTATGTCTAGACTATGAACAATATGCTAACAACCAAATATAACTATTTTAATAAGCATATAATATATACTATTACATAATAATCGTAACAGCTAAAATGCATAGAACATAAATGCTGAGTAAATCTAAGATTAGTACTAAAAGGCACACACACACACACATATATATATATATAGAAGAAATCTGAGCGCTGACTTGAAAAATGAAATATTCGAATGACACACAGACTCAAAAGAAATCAAATGGCCAATAAATCAAATCATCTCTAGAAGAGTGATGTATGAACTTTTTCCATTAAGAAAGTCCATTGAAGGGCTGCATGGAACACATAAAGCAGACCCACACTGCAGATAACTTGGAAGAGAGAGCTGAGTATTTGAAAGAAATAATGTGTAAATGAATGAAAATCAAAATATTCTTATTGAATAGAATCATCACTAATATCTACAAAGTACTAAAATGTGACATTCGAACTATTGACCAAGGGCAAGAAGAGAATAAGAATGCCCTCAGAAGAGTGAATTTCAGAACACTGACTCTCCAAGCATTGTACCTCAAAAAGTCCTGCTCTGAATGATCCACTTGACAGGGCAGGGTAGAAGAAGGAGAAGCAAGCTCTTCAGGTCCAGGACGTCCCACCTGGAGGAAATGAAAGATCCAGAACCAAGAGGTATTGTGAAATTGAACCAACCATCTACTTGGGGAGCAAGTGGGAGCAACTTCTTTAGGAAGATAAAATGGACAGGATACAGTTGGATCCAAATGTAAAGAGGAATATATATGCCAAGGACAGTGGGGTTGAATTAGTAGTAAATACAAGGAAAGTGCATAGAAAATTAAGCAAAGGGCAGCAGAAGCAACAACAACAGCAAAATAAATTAATTAATTAATTAATTAAATTAAACCCCAGGAAAGTAAGCCGAGTCATTGCTATCTTGCTACTGCAGTCTGTTTGTACAGCTGTGCTGATGCAGTGAAAGGGTACTGAGTGATGGAAGGGAAAAGGCATGAAGAGACATTCAGAGAAGTCAGTAAAATGCAGCCTGAAGGACAAACATCATGAACGGGCACAAAAAGAAAAGAAAATAGCTCTCTCCTCCAGCCCAGCAAGATGCCCAAGGGAAAGAAGGCTAAGGGGAAGAAGGTGGCCCCGGCCCCCTCCGTCGTGAAGAAGCAGGAGGCGAAGAAGGTGGTGAATCCTTTGTTTGAGAAGAGGCCTAAGAACTTTGGCATTGGGCAGGACATCCAGCCCAAGAGAGATCTCACACGCTTCGTCAAATGGCCCCGCTACATTAGGCTGCAGCGGCAGAGGGCCATCCTCTATAAGCGCCTCAAAGTTCCTCCTGCCATTAACCAGTTCACCCAGGCCCTGGACCGGCAAACAGCTACCCAGTTGCTTAAACTTGCCCACAAGTACAGGCCAGAGACCAAGAAGGAAAAGAAGCAGAGGCTGCTGGCCCATGCTGAGAAGAAAGCTACTGGCAAAGGGGATGTCCCGACTAAGAGACCACCTGTCCTTCGAGCGGGCGTCAATACAGTCACCACTTTGGTAGAGAACAAGAAGGCTCAGCTGGTGGTGATTGCCCACGACGTAGACCCCATTGAGCTGGTGGTCTTCCTGCCTGCTCTGTGTCGCAAGATGGGGGTCCCCTACTGCATCATCAAGGGAAAGGCCAGGCTGGGGCGTCTGGTCCATAGGAAGACATACACCACTGTTGCCTTCACACAGGTTAACTCGGAAGACAAGGGTGCTCTGGCCAAGCTGGTGGAAGCTATTAGGACAACAACAGATATGACGAGATCCGCTGCCCCTGGGGAGGCAACGTCCTGGGTCCTAAATCTGTGGCTCAAATTGCCAAGCTGGAAAAGGCAAAGGCCAAAGAACTCGCCACTAAACTGGGTTAAATGTACTGCTGAGTTTTCTGTACATAAATATAATTATAAAACTTCCAAAAAAAAGAAAAGAAAAGAACAAAATAACTACCAAATTTCATGCGAAGATTGCTTCCAAAAATTGAGAAATCTGTGTTGTTTTATTGTTCTTGTTTTTCTTATAAAGCTTGATATTGGTCCACAACATGTCTTGTGTGTAAACGGACTTGCTGTGCAGACCTGCTACCTCAAGTACAATGCCATGTGCACATAAAGATAGGAGAGAATCCGCTCCATAAAGTAGTTCTCTGACTTTCACACCTGTATCATGGTAGGTGCACCCCTCTCCACACACCCAATGGAGGACCCAGTTAAGACCCCAAGCAATTGTGAAGAGGGTGCCCACTTGCCTGGCCCTATAGTCAGATTGATAACTACCTTAAATGTCATCATGGAACCTTCATCCAGGAACTGATTGAAGCAGATGCAGAGATCCACAGCAAAGCACTGGGCCAAGCTCCCAAAGTCCCTTTGAAGAGAAGAGGAGTGAGAATATGAGCAAAAGGGTCAAGACGATGATGGGGTACCCACTGAAACAGCTTACCTGAGCTAATGGGAGCCCATTGACTACAGCCTGACAGCTGGGGAACCAGCATAGGACCAAACTAGGCTCTCTAAATGTGGGTGACTGTTTTATGACTAAGGCAGACTGTGGGATCACTTACAGTGAAATCAGGATTTATCCCTACTTCTTGTACTGTTTTTTAGGAATTCATTCTCTTTGAAGGGATACCTTGCTTAGCCTAGATATAGTAGAGAGGGCTTTTGTTCTGCCAGAAAGCAATATGCTAGACTTTGGTGACTTCCCATGGGAAGCCTTACCCTCTCCGAGGGGTGGAGTATGGGGGAAGGTGGAGGGAGCAGGGGGAGGGGAGGGGGTGGGAACTAGAATTTGGTATGTAAAATGAGATTTTAAAAGTTTAATAAAAATTAGAAAAAAGAGAGTGTGCTGCTACAAAACAAAACTTTAATATATATATTAAATATATATTTATTAAATATAAATTTATTAAATATATTCCTGAGAAAAGTAATTTATGAAACAGTAAGCAAATCTGTGATATCGTGTCAGTGGCCACGTCAGAGGAGCAGCAGGTGGCAACTGAAGTTCAAGGTGTCAGTCCACCAGTAGGAAACTCTCTGATTGGTCAGTCTTGGACAGACAAGCTCCTAAGACCACAGACCCTTGAATGTCTTTTGCTTCTGCTGTGTTTTTACATGTTTGCTGCTGCTGTCTGTCTCTGGTGTCTGGCATGGTGCAAATGGGTGTCCGGAGATCTCTACTACCTGTAATGTAGTGTGGTGTGTCTCATGGAAACATCCCATTCTACTGGGCATTTTTACCTGTGACTTATTATGAAGATGATTCCTCCCTAAACTGTACTGTCTGCTAATAATAATGCTAGCTTATACAGAGTTTTGATGAATAAAGGTAAATACAAGGAAATGCTACACAGCTAGAGCCTACGAATTTCACTTAAAGAGCTGCGTAGCTTACAGCTCAAAGAGAAACAATTGTTCCCAGAGACAGCCTGACTCAAATTCTTATAATGTTAACGCTTAAAGATGCAGTCACAGGTTTCAGTGTGCATCATTAGCTGAAACGAGGCCTTAAAATGACTTCAGGTTAGATCAGATGTCTTGATCATAGCCTTAAGATGAAAACCCCCCGAAAACAATCTAAAGTTCACAAGGACACACAGCTGAGGTCAAAAATACAAAGCAGCCCAACGGTTGCTAGCTGACATACTTTCCTTGCTAGGATTGGTTAATGATCGAAGGTGATGATTAATTCCTGTGCCCATTTCTGACCTCAGTCTCCTGATATAACAACTAGTGATGAGTGGGTATTTAGCCTAAAGATCTAAAGTACAACTGACTGACTGATTTTTTTAATGTATAAAAGTTTATGTTTGTGATTCCTTTAAGATTCCTTATAAGACTAACTTTCAAAATAAATAGTAGAATGATTGATTCTTTCTCTGTAACCCCAATATGCAGCCTGTCAACAGAGAGGACTGTGAAGAAAAATGCTTTCCTGTTTGCTCATGTTCTGTTAATCTGTAAAAGGGTACTTAGATGCAAATGTATATGGGTTATTGGGGTGACTGTGTTTAATCATGTAAGAAAGATGAAAAATATGTTTTCCCCTGTACTCTGTGGGAATTTAGCAGAGTCACTGTATGGGGTGGATATTAGAATGAGCAGCTGTTTTTTTTTTTTTTTTTCCAAAAAGGACCTTGACCTTGAAGAATCCTTGTACAAAACAGTGGCTGTTTTCCTGAGGGGGCCTTGTGGTCATCCCATGACTTTAATCACAAGATGCCTCTGGCACACCTGAGACCCTTGTATTACTGTGTATTGCACACAAGGCACAATAAAGGACTAGAGTCATGAAGGCATGTGATGGTCTCCTTCAGTGAGACATGTAAGTCAAGGCTAGGGACCTTGGTGTGAGGAAATACTTGGTGTAACAATCAATAGATATGCCTTTGTATGGTTTAGGTCAGTGCATCCGAAGAGCCTGGCCCTTCCTGCTGTCACACAGGTCTTAAAATTTCATCTTGGAGTAGCTTTTTATTAAACTGACAATGAAAGAACACAGAACACGAACAAGTAGAGAATAAAAGAAACCATCAAGAGAGAGAGCATGAGTGTCTTCTCCCCCAACACCCTCAGATAGAAAAGCCTAGTGTGTGTCCATGCTGTGGATTTCCCTTTGATCCCTGTGCTGCTGGAGGCTGGCCTCCAGGCAAGGATAATATTGTACACACCTGTCATTTGCCTGCTATTTGACATAGCCTGTTCTTTCTAGTAAGAAAAAAAGCCAATTAATTGTCCTTCCTTATTATTCTTAGCTACTTCAAAGGAATGACTGAATTTTATAAATGTCAAGCACAATGCTTTCTAGTCCAAGGAATTATGGTTAATTTCCAAATATTTATATATGCTTGAGAAAAATGTAGGTGACAGATGTTAACCATACACCAAGCTGCGCGAGAGAAGTTTTACTTCCTGCCTCCACAGCTGCTCAAGGCCGAAAGTAACTCCATAGCTACTAAAGGCAGTGATATACTAACACCCAAACTCCAGATCTTCAACCTCTTTTATTTCAGGAGTTATCTTGGAAGAAGTCAGGGATCGTGGGAGGGAAAAGAAACAATGAGTGCAGCACTCTGAGAAATCCAGGAAGCATCTGACAAAGGCCCACTCTTCACTATCTATCTTATGAAATAATTTTTGCTACAAGAGAAAGTGTTATGTAAATTCAGAACCTTCCATACATGGGAGCCACAAGGACATGTCACATAGCGAATCAATATATGTGCAACAGGTGATAACTTTAAACAAAGGAAAGTAGAGGAGACTACCAGAATCCTTACAACCAAATCACTGTGATTTCAGATCTGTGGGTATCTTATTAAGTGAACCAAAAAATAAGGATAAGATTAAAGACTGGTTGAACTCTGGCATTGTGAGAAGAAGCCATTATAGGATACAAGAAAATTTTTTTAGGAAGTTGATTTTGTCCTAAACCAAGAAAAAAAAAATAACCCTTTTTTCTTTACATATCTCATACAGATTCGGTTGACTAAATGACAATCAAATCACACATCCTGAGTAAACATTACACACATCTACTGAAGATGGAATAATACTTAGACCATTAAGTCAAGAGTGTAGCCTTCTATGGAATGAAAGAAGTATCAAAAAATATCACTGCAGGGGTGGTGCTACACCCAGTGGGGGAGTACTCACCTAGCCCATGGAAGGCCCTAAGTTCAATTCCCAGAACTAAAAAAGAAAAAAAAAAAGATTGAAATACATAACTTTTTACCTAACATATTCAATACTAGGGCTCTTTCCTCAAATTCCATATTTCTAAAAATTTACACATATATGGATGGTTACTACACTATTATAGATGAGATCAGCAAAGGAACCATCTAGAACGTTAATTTTAAAATCGTTCAAATGATGTCTCTGACTTATGGAACAGACATACAGATAACACATGAACCACACACATATAACAATACATCTAAAACTTTTTATGAAGCCAACTCAAAAATATCCATCCACCATTTCTTCCCCAGATATACATTAAGGAGTACATTCACAGAGTTTAATTGTATATTCCATGTCAGCCTTGAACTCATGATAACCCTGCTTCAGCCTCCCAGGTGTGGGTATTATAGACCTGTACCACCCTATTTATGTTTTTAAGAGATAAGTCTGTTAAGCACACGAAAGAATATGAAATGTGGTGTTCAAGAATCCTACCCGTTGTTGGCAGGGACATCCACTAGAAGAGTTACATGGAAAGATCAAGACTAGGAAGCACCATATGCAGCAGTGAATGACATGGACTTTGAAGCAAAACCAAGCTTTAGATCATGGCATGAACACTTAACTGCCTCCTTTCCAAGGTCTGCATCTTTGAAATATTGTATTCGTGTGAGTACTACTTCGAAAAAACTCAGCACACAGTATCCCTACACCAACTAGCAAGCATCAAACAGATGTTCATTGATATATTTAGGAGAGCATTAGTTTTCATCCTGTAATTGATGTTCTATTTAGCGCTTGTGAAATGCATCAATGTTGCATTATTTTATAACCTTAAAAAGAAGACTGAAGCTATTGATGTTGCTGTTACTGTTGAATGGGGATGAAACTGCATGAAAAAGTCAGAGTGTTCAGTTCCAAGACCTCCTGTCCCTTCATGAGTACATGACCGCAGTATACAGAATAAATAATTACCCTTCTACTGTCTCAAGGGCAGGAAATTACTGCTCTTTGCCCTAAATGAGTCCCTCTGTGCTGTGTACCCAGTGGGTGTGCACAGAATGTTTGCTGATAATGGTAATAGTGAGGACACTGATGGCTGTGACACACTGCAAGGTTTAATTTAAAAGCCATTGGGGAAACATAACAAAACACGATGCTTCAGAATTTCATCTGCCTGGGAAACAGATTCCGTGAGATTGTTAATAAATAAAGCAACTCAGAGCACATTGCACTGTCAATTGCTTTGGGGCCGTTCTGAGTTTCACTCATTAGCATGGCCTAATTATTGCTTCAGATGTACCAGAGGGCAAAACAAGGTCCGTGTCTATTATTTTAGTCTGTAAAGTCTGCCTCCTGTAAGCACTTTTTAAATTAAATGCCTAAAATGACTGCTATCAAGTAAATGATACTTAACCACTACAGCAAGGTTTGAAATGTACTGTTTTCTATTCCCTAGGTCACTGCTCTACTTTGTTTCCATAATGGCACCCATTTGCTCTCTATTTCAGTGGTTCCGGCATGAACAGAGTGACTTTGCTGAAAGATGGTCGTACCTCTCTAATCTAGTTCCATCCCAACTGTAAGGATGGGACTTTCCTTATTGGTAGGTTATATTGCTTGTCTTCCACGGTCACTGAAGAATCATCTAGACACTCTCTGGAAGAACACCTGTCCCTCCCATCAGCAAAGTGCAAAACTGGTCTCTAATGATGAAGCCTTAGTTCCTTGACTCTGGTCTGTGGTGTCTTTGTGGTAGGCAGAGACACCACACAGAAAATGCATTGCAGGAAAAAGAGTTGGTGTCTTGAAAGGGAGATCTACCCACCTCCCCTGTCCCCTGAATTGTTGTATCTGAGACTCTACAGTCAGTCTGAACAGGGAATTATAATGAACAGAATGATGGACTTGTAACAGGACATCCAGTCTATAAAGATGGAGGCAGAAAACTCAAGAAAGAGTCAGAAGGTGAAGATCCCCTTTCCTCGGCTGAGACTTTAGCCTCAGCACGGAGCTGTGTGTGTTTACTGAGTGACAGTGGCTTGCTGACATGCTCCCAGCATGGGATTGGCTGCTGGGAGGCCAGGGAAGCTCATTAAGAGACTGTTTACTGGAGCATCAATTAGACTCGGTGGGAAGGCAGCAGAGGAGCCAGATAAGACAAACTTCTCCCTCCTAGGAAGTCGCTCATGGAGGTGCTGGCGAGTTGCAAAGAAGTCACTTCCAGAACGTCCACGAAAAGCTAAGTTCTGAAATGAGGCCCTGACTTCCTGTGAATTAGCCAGCTGGGGTACTAATAAGCTTCATGGGGATATGGGGAAGTGTGAGTGCTATCCACAGCCAGTCTTACCCAGGATGATGTGGAAGGAAATAACATTCTGATAAACACTCAGGAAAGGAGGAATACATCTCCCCAGTGTCCTCTGTTTATACTAATGGCATGCTTATTGACAGAAGTCAATCACATATCTCATTTGCTATTCTGTCAAGTCTTGGTCTTCAGTACAACAAAGCAGGAAAAAGACTGATTTAGGGTTCAAAACCAATAACTTGACAACTGGCACATGGCCTACCTGCTGCATGTCATCTCCTCCCCCCACACTCACAGCCCTAGGAGAACTCAGGTGTGACCCCACCAACTCACCTGCTGTATCTCCTCTCATCCCCCCACACCCACAGCCCTAGGAGAACCGAGGTGTGATCCCACCAGCTCACATGCTGCACCTCATCTCATCCCTTCTACACTCACAGTCCTAGAACTCAGGTGTGATCCCACCAACTCACCTGCCGCACCTCCTCTGATCAACCAACTCACCTGCTGCATCTCATGTTAGCAGTGTTAATCTGACTGCCCTGCATTTCTCGTAAACCTCCTTCCTATTCATTTGAAGAGAATCTTCCTGACCAATAAGAGAGGATGGCTATCCTATGGTCAGTAAAGGAGTAATTATTTTCTCTACCAGACCCAGGAAACACAGATTATTCTCAGACATTTTTAAAAGGTTGGAGAAAAAAAGAAGGAGAATATAAGAATCTCTGCCTCTCAGAGGCCTCTGCTCTATGCTGTCTGTTTCTGGGCCAGTTCTGCGTGCATATGCATTTAGTTCCAAAGCAATGTCCAATGTCAAGTTATACTCATTAAATTTCATGCACACTTTTGATTCTTTAAGACAGATAATGTAGCACACCAACCCACCCTAGAAATCATCCTGACTACTTGATTACTGGTGTAAAGAGCACTGATGTAAATCTGTGCTAGTTAGCAAATGCAGTCACAAATCGTGACCACACATATTAACTTAGCCACTTTTAGCTTTTGTTGTGAGCTACAGTAAAAGGTAAGGTTGTCTTCACTCTTAAGATGTAACAAAATGTTTCTTAGAAATGTTTAGGAAACATCTCCATTCCCAATGAATCATGATTCTTCTCTATATATCTGAATTTTTGTATTTTCAGTCAAAGTCCCACAAGGACAGTTTCTTGGGTGAAGAGGGCCTTTAAGCTGTAATTTCAAAACTCAAGTATTTGGAGTATTAACATCTACAATTTTTATGCTACTATAAATATTTTAAGAGGCTAAGTTATGAAATCCTTCCCCTAGGGGTACAATAAGTTGCTGATTTTATAGAGGTCTGGTAAGTGTTGAGTATTATCTGAGCCTAAATTGAATTTCAGAAAAGAAGAGAAATTAAGCTTAGGTTTAAATAGCAAGATAGAACAGCAGACTACTGTTACTAATACGAAAACAAGAACAAGTTCTTATTAATAGTAAGAACTACTCTCATTAAAAACAGAACAAGGCCACAAAACCTGGTAGGCTACCTGCAGATTCTGTGCTTTCTCTCTGTTCCCTCAGACCCAATCCCCCAGACTCATCCATAGCCTTATTACAGAACACCAACAGCCTTCTTTTCCCCTCCCTCATATTAACTATAGATTCTACAGACCATCCACTCATAACCTCCCTTCCCACACTCTTCCCAATATATAGTTCCCAACCCCAGGAATCCCCTCTGCTAAGCCACAGGACACTACTGCCAGAAAACCAAGTAGGCTGCCCACAGACCTCTCTTCCATACATCACACTAAGGTTAGACAGACTATGAACAGAGATAATATTGTAGATGCTTGATGTCAAGGACTTATTTAGAAATTTAATTCCTGGAGGAAGAAATAACAAAAAATTAAAGGTAATTCTAGAGAAATAAGAATTTCATTGGAAAGAGTAGGAACTAAGATCAAGCTATCATGGAGCCAAAGTTGGTCTTGAACTTGTGATGTGGCTAAGGACGTTGAACTGTTTATCCTCCTCTCTCTGTTTTCTGAGTTTTGGGACTACAAGTAGGTGTTACCATACCCAGCTACCCTGAAAATTTTGGAACATCTTTAGATAACATCAATTTTGTGTTGTGGCATTTGTCTAGTTCCACAAAGGATAAATTGAAGGCTGAAGGATGAAATAACTTTGAAAAGACTTTTTAGCAATGTGTGTAAAAGATTGTGGTTCTCAAAATGTAAAGTAGATGTGAGGATGGAGCTGTACAATTTAATAAATATTTAGAAAACTGATTTGAATGGAGCCTAATTATAAAGATCCAGAAAAGAAAGAGTAAAGAAGCAAGTTACATGGCCTGATTTGGGGATTTTTTTTATTGTTTTTATTGAGCCATACATTTTTCTCTGCTCCCCTCCCTTCCTCCTCATACCCTTCTACATTTTCCCATAGACTCAATGTTCCCAGTTTACTCAGGAGATCTTGTATTTCTCTCCTTCCTGTATAGATCCATGTGTGTCTTTCTTAGGGTCCTCTTTGTTTTCTAGGTTGTCTGGGGTTGTGGACTGTAGGTTGTTTTTTTTCTTTGTTTTATATCTAGAAGCCACTTATGAATGAATACATATTAGATTTGTCTTTCTGGATTGGGTTATCTCACTCAGGATGATTTTTTTTCTAGAACCATCCATTTGCACACAAACTTCAAGATTTCATTATTTTTTTCCACTGTGTGAATGTACCACATCTTCTTTATCTATTCTTTGATTGAGAGCATTTAGGTTGTTTCCAGGCTCTAGCTATGACAAATAATGCTACTATAAACAGTTGAGCACAGGTCCTTGTGGTAGGATTGAGCATCCTTTGGGTATATACCCAACAGCAGTATTGCTGGGTCTTGATGTAAATTGTTTCCTAATTTTCTGAGAAATCACCATACTAATGTCCAAAGCATCTGTACAATTTTGCACTCCCACCAGCAATGAAGGAGTGTTCCCCTTACCCCATATTCTCTCCAGCATAAACTGACATAAGTGTTTATGATCTTGGCCATTCCATCTGTAAGATAGAATCTCAGAGTTTCTTTGATTTGCTTTCTCTGATGGCTAAAGATGTTGAGAACTTCCATAAGTGTCTTTCATCCATTTGAGATTCCTCTGTTGAGAGTTCTCTGTTTAGGTCTATACTCCATTTTTATTGGATTATTTGTTATTTTGATTTCTTGTCCAGTCTGTAGGCTGCTGTTTTGTTTTGTTGACCATGTCCTTTGCTTTACAGAAGCTTCTCAGTTTCAGGAGGTCCCATTTATTAATCGTTTCTCTTAGTGTCTGTGCTACTGGGGTTATGGTTAGGAAGTGGTCTCATGTGCCAATGTATTCTGGTGTACTTCCCACTTTCTCTGTGTGGTTGGTTTTATGTTGAGGTCTTTGATCCACTTGGATTTGAGTGTTATGCATGCCGATATATANTGGACTTGAGTTTTGTACATGGCGATAGCTTTGGATCTATTTTCATTCTTCTACTTGTTGCTATCCAGTTACAACAGCACCATTTGTTAAAGATGCTTTCTTTTTTTTCATTTTATATTTTTAGCTTCTTTGTCAAAAGAACAAGGCGGATGAAGAGGAAGAAGAGAAGCTTGAAGAGAAACAGAAAAGTCATGCTGAAGAAGATGGTGGTACTCACAGTCAAGATGAGGAACATAGAAACCCTACAGCAGAGGAGAATGAAATTCTAAACAGGTCACCAAGAAACAGAAATCCACGAAGAGAGTAAAACAAACATAAGAACTTGATTTGTGATTTCTTCTCCCTCCCCTCCCCCTGTTTTATATTCTTCTCTAGGGCTGGGGTTAAAGGTGTACACTGCCGGGTTTCTATGGCAAACTAATAAGGCTACTTTTAATGTGTCTGTCACAATGCCTGATCTGTAAGGCTGAGCAGTGGGGCTGTTTTACTCTCTGATCTTCAGGCAAACTTTATTTATTAAAATGCAAATTAAATATCACTACAATTGAGCATCCAAGTGAGGGTGGATATACATCAGGAACACTCAATATGAAGAGGGAGGTTTTGAATCCTTGGAATTCAGGAAATTGTTGTCTGCTCATTTGATGTGACAGTCTCATAAGCATGTTGCAGGAATGTCAGCGCTAGCTAAAGGAGCTATGTAACTTTGCTTCAGGAACTGTTATGAGCTGATATTAGTTACTTCTCTGTTAGTGTGATAAAACATCATGATGACAAGCAACTTATAGATAATTTATTTTGCCTTATAGTTCTAGAGAAGAAATCTATACTGGTGAGAAATGCATGGCAGCATAGGGAGCTGAGAGATCATATCTCAGCTGCACATAAGAAGCAAAGAGCAAGTAAAAATTGGGTCAGGCTCTAAAGCCTCAAATTACCCCACCCAGTGATGTACTTCCTCCTTCAAGATTGCACTGCACCACTCAAACGTTCATAACCTCCACCACAGCAATACCAACTGGGGAATAAGTGTCCAAGTACACAAGCCTATGGGTGACATATCTTGTTCAACCTAGAGCAGGGCTGGGCAGATGACTCATTTGGTAAAGTCGCATGCCCAGCTTGAAGACTTGAATTCAATTCTTAAAAACCACATTGCTGAAAGAAAGAGCTCAGTCCTACAAGATGTCCTCTGACCTACACCTTTGTGCCTTGGCACATAAGTACACACAAAGAAAGACAGAAGAGGCAAACAGAAAGAGAGAAAGAGAGAGAGAGAGAATAAATAAAAAAGTTTTAGAATTGCCTCTCCAAATGGCGAAGTTTGAACACCATACAATTAATAAATTATCTATAAATTATTAACTATAAATTATTATAGTTAATAAATACTGGTTCACTTTCCATGAACGTTCCCTAGGGTTCATAATTTGAAAAGCAAGAGGATGTCTCAAAACTAGAATGAACAAAAACTTAATGTATTTTCTCTCCACAATTTCAGTGCTCACTCAAAGTAACAGTAGATCACCAAGGACAGGGATGGGGTTCTTTGTAATGAAAGTGAACCAACTATAGAGAAACTGCTTTTTTGATCCTTTCCACTAGATTGCAGTGCCCTGAAACCAGGAAAATGGGCAGTGTCACTAGGGACACAGTAGTCATTTTTATGACTGTCATATAAAGATTCTAAAAAAATGTGATATTGGCAATTTGAATAAATATTTTTTTAAAAGTTCTTTTAAGGAATATCTTGAAAATGACAAACCAACAAAACACACTATCCCTGGATTCACCAAAGTCCCATAGTGAACTATTCTTCAACCAAGCTGAATAGCAAGGAAATATTTTGAAATGACCTCCTTGAGAGATTTACCCCAAAAATGTAGACTAACAAAGTCTTTTGACCCAAGACAAGAGTCAGTTAGAGAAAGTAAGTCACCAGTGTGAAGGATGTTTAGTAGCTGTGCTAACCTACTTCTCAGTATAGCTGACTCTGACTGGCTAATGTAGCCCCAGTGAGACTAATAAAGGACAGAGAAATTGAGTCTGCGGGGACTTACAGTTTCATCCTTCCTAAATGTCAGTTTATGAAAACACACTTGTCATAGCAAATCTTAGCTCAAAGGGAATAAAGAAGCTGGTAATAAATGCAAAGAAGTTCTAAGAGCATACTCAAAAATGATCTCACAGGAACGCAGAGACTTCAATAATTTCCACAAAAAAAAAAAAAACATTCACGATACTTCATAAACTCTATAACTATCTGGTTAGAATACTGGGGAACGTTATTGATCAAAAACTGAAAGAAAAAACTTAGAGAAGAGTCAAAAAAACTACTCTTGGACTCAGAAATGCATAGTCTGTGAAGGATTGTCTGTTTATTTTATATATATATATATATATATGTATATTACAAAAAAAGAAAAAAAGATACTGTAAGGATCTCTAAGTTCCAATTACCATGGAGTCAACCAACCATTAGCCAAAAATATTTGTGAAAAATATGCCTGCACTTAACATGTAAAAAATTTTGTTCTTGTCCTTACTCCCTTATCAATGCATTATAACAAAATTCAACATAGACATTATTTATAGTATACAGAAGGATATACATAGGCTATATGCAAATAATATATTACTTTACATAAGAAACTTGAGTATTTATAGGCTTTCTATCTGTAGGGGACCTAGAACAAAGCCCCCATGGATCTCCAGGGATGGTTATGCTTAGTTGATTTTAATAAATATACATATAGTAGTTGACATGTCTATAAATGTCATTTCTTTAAATATACCAAGAACAACTAGTTGTCAGAAAACTCTACTAGCATGTCCAAAAATTGAGATCTTATGATCATTTCATAGATAGGTGATGTCTTGATCATTAAGAAGGGTCAATATTTGGTTTCATCTTAAGAGAGAAAATTTAGATGCTATGTATGGCAACATTTTCACTGACCTAATTTTGATTTTGTATGGTGCTGGGGTGGTAGAAAGTACATGTGGAAAACAGAATTCAGGAAGAAAGACTATCCATTTCTCTTTCTGCTTTTGTTTTTTTTTAATATCACTTGTGCATCACCATTTTTATTTTACTTGATGAGTTAACTCCAAGGATTAGAAACTTGTATTCCTTTACTTATAGCCAATAGAATACACCTAAATCACACATATATATGTACCTGTTAAGAGAAAGAAATCAGATTGAAGAATAAATATCATTCATTTTCTCTTGTTGTGGGTTATTCACCAGAAAAGACTGCTCAGACATGGGTCAGCCAGTCAGCAACTATACTGGGTGTTCAGGATCCCCGTGATCTTATCAAGGTGAGATTCCTTTCTTTCTTTCTTTCTTTCTTTCTTTCTTTCTTTCTTTCTTTCTTCTTCTTCTTCTTCATTAAATTTTTTTCATTTATTTTACATTCCAATCACCATTTCCCTTCCCTCCTGTCTTTCTGTTCCCTCCCCACTGCTCCCATCTATCCTCTACCCATTCACACCTCCTCCATTCAGAAAGGGGCTGGCTTCCTATGGGAGTCAACAAAGCAAGTCATATCAACTAGACAAAGGACCAAGGTTTTCCTGCTGCATCAAAGTTATGTGAGAGGCATCCCTGCATGGGGGGTAGTTTCCAAAACCATATGCCAGCTCTTGATCCCATTGCTAATCAGGTCCTGATCCCACTGCTAGAGGCCCCACAAACAGATCAAACTACACAATTGTCATCCACATGCAGAGGGCCTAGTTCAGTCCCATGCAGGCTCCATAACTGTCAGTCCAGAGTCTTTGAGCTCCCATTAGCTCAGGTCTGCTGTCTCTGTGGGTTACTCTGTCATGATCTTGACACCACAACCATCACCACCCACCCCGGCTAATACAGTGCCTCCTCACTCTCATTAGCTGGACTCTGGGAGCTCAGCCCAGTGCTTGGCTCTGGATCTCTGTATCTGCTTCCCTCTGTTACTGGATGAAGGCTTTCTGTTGATAATTAGGGTAGTTACCAGTCTGATTTACAGGAGAAGGTCAATTCAGGTACCCTTTCCACTGTTGCTAGGAGTCTTAACTAGGGTGAGGGTTTAAGCGCAAAAAAAAAAAAAAAGAAAAAAGAAAAAAAAACATGTTCTGTGTTGACATACTTCAATTAACAAGAACTGTTAGTTGGAGTCAGAACTACAGAAGCTAAAAAGCAAGGTTGGTATATTTAGAGACTTTCTCATAATGTGGACTTTGATAGATTAGTCTTGTTTTCCTTTCACATGTGGTGCTATCTGTGCTCTGTTTAATTGACTGAATGTCATTTCCGTCATGGAGTCAGGTGTGCCAAGGTCTGGGGGCCTATTAAGCTTTGCGGCCCTGTTATACGTCTATCTATATATGAAACTTCACTTTAAAATTACATATGTATATGCAACTAGCTAAAGTGATCAATGTTTTGTCTTAGTAAAAAGAGAACACACAGTATTGGCAAGTGCTGATTTATAGTCAGTGAATATAGTTCATTGTGAATTAAAATCTAACAATTTTTGGATGTGAGCCTAGCCTTTGCTGGCTGAGCCATTTCTCCAGCCCAAAATCTAACAATTTTTAATTATATGACATCCATGGCCTTCTAGTGAGTAAAGAAAAAGATACAATGTAAACAAAAGAAATGCATTGATTGGGGGAAGAAGTACATAAAAACTGATGGGAACTAAGACATCTTTAAAATTATAGAAATAAGTAAAACTCTATTAACAATAATCTCATATTTATATGTGATATACATGCATAATATATGTGTTTCTGTTACCCCTAAAAATAATAACTATCAAACTGAATGAAAATAGCCCTTCTATATTCTGTTTCCAAATGACATACATAAAAGCAACATAGAAAGATTAAAAATAAAATTACAAAAACACACAGTTGTGATGTAGGTGGGCCTTCTACTTTCATTGGTTAATAAAGAGACTGCCTTGGTCTTTGATAGGACAGAAAATTAGGTAGGCGGAGTAAACAGAACAGAATGCTGGGAGGAAGTGAGGCAAACACCATGCCTTTCCTCCCCAGGGCAGACGCGATGAAGCTTTAGCCCAAGATGGATGTACACTAGAATCTTCTTGGTAAGACACCACCTCGTGGTGCTACACAGATTATTAGAAATGGGTTAATCAAGATGTGAGAGTTAGCCAGTAAGAGGCTAGAGCTAATGGGCCAAGCAGTGTTTAAATGAATACAATTTGTGTGTGGTTATTTCGGGTGTAAGGCTAACCATGCAGGAGCCGGGCAGGATGAAAAACAGGCTGACTCACAGCTCATTTACTATAGAATGGTGCCCAACGTGGGGCTCGAACCCCACAACCCTGAGATTAAGAGTCTCATGCTCTCCCGACTGAGCTAAAACAGAAATTATGTTAAATTTTAAAGGGGAAAGTGAAGAATGTTGATTCTTAAAGGCATTCTAAAATAGGCCTGAAAAATACTAAACAAAACCTGATAAAATTGGTAGTAGTAATTGACAAATATCAAATAAATTGTATTTTATTTTGTTTTTTTTTTTTTCAAGCAGAGTTTCTCTGTCTATATTCCAGGCTATCCTGGGATTCACTCCGTAGATCAGGATGACTTGAACTCACAGAAAAATAAATGGCATTTTGACAAAAACTCATTCAATGAAATCTAATAAATATATGATCAAAGCAGCGTTGTGGTATGAGCGGGACCAAGTCCTGCTGACCGGCTAGCTTAACCCCCGAAATAATCACACAGAAATTGTATTAATTAAACCACTGCCTGGGTTGGGTGGTGGTGGCGCACACCTTTAATCCCAGCACTCGGGAGGCAGAGGCAGGTGGATCTCTGTGAGTTAGAGACCAGCCTGATCTACAGAGCTAGTTCCAGGACAGGCTCCAAAGCCACAGAGAAACCCTGTCTCCAAAAAACCAAAAAAAATCACTGCCTGGCCCATTATTTCTAGGCTCTTATTGGCTAACTCTCACATATTAGTTTAACCCATCTCCATTTATATGTATAGCCACTCGACTGTGGCTTATGGGCATGAGTCTAAACCACATCTGTCTTGGGCAGGGGAATCATGGCATCTGCCACACTTCCCTTCTTCCAAGAATTCTGTTCTGTCTTCCCCACCTACCTGAGTTCTCCCCTATCAATTAGGCCAAGGCAGTTTCTTTAATAACCAATGAAAGCAACACAAATACAGAAGGACCTTTTACATAGTGGCACCCAATGTGGTAAACTGACTCCACATAAAAATTGAGAGGGCTTAAAAGGGAATTCTAGACACAAATATAGAGTTTAACACAGCCTTTTGCTGTTTGCTGGCAGGCTGCTGCAGAGAAATTTTCCTGACTCAGCAGCCACAGGAGGAGAAAAGCCATGCCATTTTAAAACAAGGCTTCCTGGGCTGTGCCACCAGAGCAAAGCAGCACATAGACAGAAGTTCTTCCCACAGCGGAACTGAATGATTATCCATGAGTCATCTCATGCCACACATATACACACCACAGGACATGTCTCATCAGAAAATATCTTCCTCTCATAAACCTGAAGAAATTCTTACAGAAGCTTGCTATTTTCTAGGTCATAAATACTCAGTAATTTTGAAAGAATCAACATCATATACAGTAGAGCACACTATCTGACCAGAATTCAAATAAAATCAATAGCAGAAAGCTACATAAATTAAGACAAAAACTCTTAGAGTAATACAAATGCACTTTCAGGTAATTTTACTGCCAATTACAATGGGAATAACAAAATCTTTAATCTGATGCAAGTGAACACAGACACATTAAAGTACAAGAAAGAACAAATCATATTTACAGCTAGGTGTAGACACAAACGCTTACTTTAAAAAGTGAGAAGTAGCAGGTGTGGTTGTGAACACCTGCAGTCCTAGCACCTGGGAGACAGAGACAGGTTGATCTCTGAGTCCAAGGCCAGCTTGGTCTACACAGTGAAGACAACCAGGGATATATAGATGGACTCCAAAGAAGAAACAAAAATTGAAGCAAGTTAAACATCCTAGTCCAAAAGCAAAACAAAAACAAAAAGGAATGTATTTAAGAGGAAGTAATGAATTACAGTAATCAATGATGTAGGAGCAGAAAAAAGATTATATCAACAATGTTTTTAAAAATTAGTCTTGAAACAAGCTGAGAAGATTTCACAGGTTATTCTGCTAACTGTCAAGGGGGACCTACAACCGTGTTTATTATGTAATTCTAATACTTAACATTAAAATGTGGGAAGTGAGAAGAAAACAATACAATCCAATTTCCTATGTACATATATATTTAGAAATCCCATAGGAAAGAGATATCAGAAATAAATTCAGCATTGTTCTTTTGTGATGAACTATCAAATTTTGAATGAGGTCAATAGAATATCACAGTAAAGCATCTGTTTACAGTTGAATTTACTTATTTTGATGCCTGAATTGTGCATAAGCCAAAGACTAAGGTAGATACTGAACTTTTCAAAATACATATTCCAAATGAAGTCATTTAAGGAGACAGAAAATTAAAACTCTTTATGTTGGACTTAAAACCTTGTTATAAGTTTGTATTTGGTTCACATTTAAAAAATGAAATAATTTTAAAATTAGCATCATAAGAAAGCATGTTAAGGAATTTTTATGTTATTACTGTTACTTAACTAGTTACATTAACTAGTTAATGTTTTTCAGTGGCAACCTTATTTCTATTACATATTTTAATATATGCATGTTGAGCTACTATTATACAACATACTTATAGCAGAAATTAAGACTTCACAATATATAACTACATTGTCTGGTATCAAACCCAATGTATGAGCATAGAGAAATTGTTCAAGGGTTGAGAGCATTGCTGAGCAGCCTTTGTTGCGACCTGGAAGAATGATGATGTTGGGACCCAGACTGTGGCTGAGAAACATGTTTGGTTCTGTGGCCCAGCTGCAGCTAAGGTCTGT
This sequence comes from Alexandromys fortis, assembly GCF_014885135.2. Classification (NCBI taxonomy): domain Eukaryota; kingdom Metazoa; phylum Chordata; class Mammalia; order Rodentia; family Cricetidae; genus Alexandromys; species Alexandromys fortis. Next base: position 3,854,946 of record NW_026067933.1, read on the forward strand.
GTTGATGTCAGTGGCTCTTATTGCCATCAACTACTGAGAAGATCCTGGGGGCTGAGCTGAAACTGGGGGAACTTTTTGTGCTTGAGTGCCACACTGATACTGGGGCTGTGCCAGTCTGGGTGACTTGTGATGCCAGCTAGGGCCATGTTGACATCCTGGCCCTGCCTGCTGCCAGGGAGCATGTCCTGGTCTGTGGTAGTTCATGTTGCCACAAAAGGACACACAATGCCCAGGATCTGGGCCACCACTTCTGACAAGGTTGTTGTCAAAGGCTGCCAGGGCCATACAGACCTGAGTGACATATGCTATCAACTGAGACCATGGCTTGTATGGGCCAAGCTGCAACCAGGGCAATACTTGGATCTGCGGCTTAGCCACAACCAGGGTCTATGATGATTTCCAAGGTGCCTGTTGCCATTGAGGGCTGTGCAGATATCCATGATCTGGGAGACCACCTGAGGTGTTGGTGTTCAAGGGCCATAGAGTCATTGGATCCATGCTGAACTGAGTGACCCACTCTGTCAATCAGAGCCATGGTGATACCCTGGCCCTGGCTTTGGACAAGGACAATGTCTGGGTTTGTGCTACAACTACTGTGAGGGTCTGTGTTTCTATCCATGGCCTGTGTTGCTACCAGGTGCCATGGAACAGCTGGGGTCTGGGATGCCACCTAGGACCATGTTAGTGCCTGAGAGCAGTGCTACTGCTGGGGCCATACATATCTGAGCTGCCTGTGTTGGTGCCATAGGCCATGGTTGTAAATGGAGGCTGTTCGTTCATCTTCTGGCAGCCCAAACCCAAGTAATCACACAGAAACTAAATTAATTACAACATTCTTTGGACTATTAGCTCAGGATTCTTATTAACTAACTCTTACATCTTAAATTAACCCATTTCTATAAATCTGTGTATCACCAAGAGGCCTACCAGTAAGATTCTGGCTTGTCATTCTCCTTTGGCAGCTATGTTGTCTGTTTGTTCACCTTCTCTCTCTCTCTCTCTCTCTCTCTCTCTCTCTCTCTCTCTCCCCCTCTCCCTCTCTCTCCCTCTCTC
>NW_026067933.1:3861593-3923818 GCF_014885135.2 Alexandromys fortis
AAAAGGGAGACGGGGAGGGAAATGGGAGGCGGGGAGGAGGCTGAAATCTTTTTTTTTTTCAATAAAAAATTATATTTAAAAAAATGTATCTTTTATCATAACTAAGTAAAACTATAACTATCTGTCTTCAACTCTTCGAAGACCCCAGAAGGATATAATATAACCTAAGTAAATAGGACATGCATTATAAGCAACTTCTAAAACTCTAGAATTGACAGAGATATCTTGCTGCCTGGACAGTTATCCAAAGTTTTTCTGTAACATTGGGGCATCCATCTTCAGCCTACACACCTATAGTATCTAAAAGACTTTTCCATAAAGCAGGAAATTTGAAAAATTGTTTCACTTATATTGACAGTTTGTCAAACTGTGTATGGCTCTGGGTTTTGTGGGTCTAGAAGCCCTCTCTTTTTTTCTTAAGCTTTTATAGGTCTCATGTGGAAACATACCCCAGATGGTGGATGCCGTTATGTAAGCAGAAACTGCTCTTGCATTTCCTGGCTGCCCAGACCCAAATAATCACACAGAAACTTAATTATAATATAGTAATTAATTATTTTAATTACAACACTGTTTGGCTTATTAGCTCAGGCTTCTTATTAATTAAGTGTTACATCTTAAATGAACCCATTTATATTAATCTGTGTATCGCTACAAGGCTGTGGCCTAACAGTAAGGTTCCAGTGTGTTTTTTTTCTTTTGGCAACTGCATGGCATCTCCTTGACTTTGCCTACTCTCTCTTTATATCTTTGTTTTGTTTCCGCACCTAGTTCTATTCTGGTCTGCGATAGGCCAAGGGAGTTTCTTTATTAACCAATAGTAATAAAACGAATTCATAGCATACAGAGGGCAGTCCCACATCACATGGCATCATCTAGGCTTAGGCTACTGCCAAGGGCCATCTCTGGGTCTGTGGCCCTGCCAGAGCCTCAGTTTGTGTTGATATCTGTGGCTCCTGTTACCATTGAAGATAATAAGGATAGAACTGCATAGAGTTGGCTCCGCCCCTCACTGGCTGCAGCATGAGGGAGAAAGGATCCTTCCTCTCACCTCCGGCACCACTGGCAGGAAAGGGCCCTGCACCTGACCTGAACAAAATGGTAGAACTGTCATGGTAGTATGGGTGCAGGTGAGCTGCCCCTGAGGGCATGAGAGCAGAACTGTCCCCACTTTTTACTGCATGCTGCATTGTGTGAACTAGCCCAGGTAGTGCTGGAAAGCTTGTCCCGATGGCGTCAATAAACGGAGGCAGGCAGGCTGACCGACCCAGCTACCACCTAGGCCCGAAACCAGGGATAGGAGTTGGCCCACGCCAACATCCACCCCATCTATGATCTGCTGGAGCATGTGAAAGAGCCACACTTGTAGATCCAAAGCTGCAGGATCTTCATGACACAAAGCAAGAAGAGGATAGATAGCCAAGAGGAGTCCCAATGAGGGACCAAAATCAAAGGTGTAGCAGAAGTCAGTGGCCTTGTACCAGACCAATGACTCACTGTAAAGAGAGATGTGTGGACTAAAGGGTATACTATGTGATCACGTGTCACACTACAGCTTCCAGGCTGAGACTTTTTTTAATGCTACTTTTGTTTTGTCTTTGTTTGGGGGGTTATTTTCTTTTTGTTTGTTTTATTTTTCTTTTAAACTATTTTATTGGGGGTGCAAGGGCAGAGGGTGGGGCTATGAAGGGATGGGGAGATGAATAATATAGGGATGCATGAGGTGAAATCCACAAAGCAACAATTTTAAAAAGTCTGAAAGAAAAAAAGCGATGAGTGGCTGATCTAGAACCTAGGGTTCAATTCCCAGCATCACACAGTGGTTCATAGCCATCTGTACCAGCAAATGTAACACATTCTGCTGACTCCTGAAAACACCAGCCTCTCTCATTCTTACTGGAGTTATTGGGCAACTTGCCAGTCCTATCTATTTTTCAAATTCCTCGTTTATTTAAAATTAAAAAAGGATAAAATGGGTTCCTGTGTTTAGCTTTACTCTGTTGACCAGAACCTACTAATTGGCAAATATTAGCTATAGGTAGTACAATCAGCTTTGTTACATAGAAGACTTCAAATGCTAATAATACAGCATCAATAAATACAAGAATAGCGGTGAGATTTTCTAAGACCATGGCGCATGATATGTTTGACAATAAGTATGATTTTCATTGTATTGACATCATTTTTTTTTTTTACTGTTTCTCTCAGGACTGATAACTCTAGTTCTCCTTTGGGGCGTTAGAAGTAATCTGCAATTGTTATGAAAACTGAAACATTTTGCTGAGATAGCTTAAAAATTGCTTGATACAGCGAGTTTAGAGCTGTGCTAGATAATAACACACCCGGGACACACAGGGGTTATGTGAGCCAGCTTAGAATATAAAAAACAGTACCAGTGGTTGTCTGGCAGCAGAGTATCATCTGAGAAAGCTGTACTAATAAAGTGCAGTCTTGATGCTTTGGGCTGGTGATTTTTTTGTATTCATTATCAAATAGATAAAGAGGGTTTGCTTCCCAGAACTCTTACGCCAAGAACTAGATGACCCCCACAAAACAGGCTCAGCAAATCCTCACAATGTCAACTCACTAAGCATTTTCCATGGGCAGCAGCAGACCTTGGCTGTGCCCTTATAGTAATATCCCCACAAAGTGGGGGAAAGGAACTCTGCCCTAGCAACCCAGGAAACAAACTAAGGGTGGCGCTGTATGTTAGTTTTTAACTAAAGGAATACTCAGATAAGGGCTGGGCAGACAGCACAGACTGTAAAGAGCTTGCCATGCATACATGAGGACCCACGTTCTGTCCCTGGAACATTAACCAGTAATGGCCCACACTTGGAATTCCAGCATGAGGGAGGTGAAAGACAAGAAGATATATGGCGCTCTCTTGCCAGTCAGCCTCACATAGTTGACAGGCTACAGGCCAAAGGAGAGTCTACCTCAAAATACAAGATGGACTGGCCATCCTGAAAAAGAATCTTGTAAACTGACGCCTCATCTTCATTCATATGGGTGTATGCACACACACACACACACACACACACACACACACACCACATGTGCAGGTGCACACACACGTGCACAACTAGTGTTTTCAGTAGAAATAGATTTGGCTGTTTCTTTAGGTCTAAACATATGCTGACACAGTATATAAATTCTAAAGCAGTCGTTTAAAGAATCGAGTGAGGAAACCTGGGTATCATTTCCTAGAGAGTGCATTCCCTGCAATTTGCATTAAGCTCTGACAGAAACAGCAGGCAGGAGGTAGAGGGACCTCCGCACTGTGAGACTTCATCTTCTGCTAAGATCTGAGCTTGTACTCACACAGCCAACGGATGGACTCGATACTGTCTTCATTCTCTGCTAGACTGTTAGGCTTGTTAAAAATTGGCAGGAGATAAACTCAGACGCCTGTGTAGGAATTGAAATGGTTGGAACTGAAGAAAGGGGAACATTTGGATTTACTATATATAAGCAGTAGAAATCTTCCTACTACGGGATATCACTGTTTCAGTTTAGCTCTGCATTTGGCTCCAGGAAGCACTTTACTGAACTGATTTGTCTTATATTTAGAACATGAAATCTCTAATTGTAACGCTTATTTTGAATTCTATATATCTGGGACACTCTGCACACAATGGCTAATACATTATGGATGTTCAATTGCTCCCTTAATGCGAGTTTGTTATATTTATTAAGTCTGCTAAGAAAGTTAATTGTCACCAGACAGTTTTCCTGATTTCTGAGACAATGTCTTGATCCTTTTTTGACCTCCCCAGAAATACTACTGGACTTTAAGTCACTTTGAGGCCACTGCTGCATTTGAGAGCTGAAGAGGCACCGTCTCCAACACTGTCAGTGTCCATCTAATCAAGGTCTATTGTCACTCAAGGACCCTAACCCTTCTGGTGTCATTTGCAACACACTCTCTACTGTGAAATTATGTAACAATACATCCAATTCCCTGGCTGACTACCCTGTAGTTGCAGGTACACTAGTTAGCCACATATAACCCTGTGCAGTTGTTTGGGTTTGGGAAGAGAACCTTGACAAACTCCTTGGTTATTTGTGGCTATGCTTGTGCTCATGTGTAGCTGACTCCACACAAACAAAGAGTAGCACAGTTCATGGATAGTACATTTGTTTGACTCATGCTAACGACCGTTGAGAGAAACTCAATTAAAAAAAATAAGATGCCTATATGGGAATAGCACTCATTTGATTCTTCGTTACCATTGTGTCCTTCTCTCGGTCTCAACAACAATCCACCTTATTTTTATTAAAGTTTTATGGAATTCATAGCTTTTCCATATGGTAACTCATGAAGCAAACAAACAAAGACATTTGGAAAGGTTTGAGGGAGAATGTCAAGACCAACACAATGAATTATTGACAAAATTGGGATTTGAAAGTGAATCCAAAGACCTGTGAATCTATGACTCATGTATTGGTCTAAATTAGAATAGCAGTTTTTGCATTTTAGTGGACTTAAGAATCACTTGAACCTTAATTATGTACTGTACCCTTCCAAGGTTCTAGTTCTTCCTCTCAGGGCACCGTGATGCCACAGTAGACAGAAAGCACAGAAGACGGGAAACTATGACTCCCCAGTCCAACCAAAACCTATGCCTAAATTTTGGGGAAAGCAAGGTGGTCTGAACTGGGGGCTATCACTGATCACAGCATAAGCCTACAGGATAACACCTTTTAAATACAGCAGAAAAACAGTTTTCAAAGAAAGTGGAAAGAGAAAAGTATAAAATATAGATAGATTATGGAAACATAGGGACCAAAACTGAGCTAGTAATGGTAGTTATGGCAGAAAGGGAAAAACAAAGCAAAAATGAAATAATTGAGAGGATAATGAAAGTAACTACTACTGATTTTTCTCCATAAGAATTGCTCTACTTTGTGTCCCCCTCCAGCTGAGTATGAGAGGCATTGATTTGTCTGCACCCTAGTCAACTCAGTGCGCAAGTAGACACGAATTTTAAACACTTTGACACATGTTATTTCAGTGTATTTTGAATTTACAATTATCTCATTATGAATAAAATTTACTATGTTTGCATGTTTAAGGGCTCTTTAACATGTGCATGCTGAATGAAAATCCCCTGCTCATTTCTTTAGCTTAATTTCCCATTGGACTTTTATTCTTTGTCTGTATTTTCCATGTTCATTTGCTTCAGGGCAGAATTTCTAATCTTCATTTAAATAAGTTTGAATAAATTTTTCTCTCTTAAAATTTCTGAATTGTTGGTATTGTGGATTAGCTGTCTCATAATGAGGCTGTAATTCTTGGAGAATGTTTTTAAACAAATTTCTAAGTGACTGCCTTGGAATTTCTATTTCTATTATTGTCCAATGGAGCCAAAAGTCTACTTTCATGATCTCAGTCTAGCCCTGTCTACTAAATATTTAACAGGTGAATCACAGAGTCAGCAACTCAAATACCAGATTCCACTAAGTCACTTGAATGCATAGCTCTCAGTGGGATCAAAATGCAGTATTCTCTAAAAGCAAAACTGATACCATTTGAGTACTTAAACATCACATGCTGAAAGTAGTTACTCAAAAATGGGAGCATGTGAATAGCACTTTTTCCCATGGCTGCTTTCAAGAGTGCTTGTCACTGCTTTTTCCAACAGTCCTCTATAGTTCTGATGCCTATGAACCACAATAGCAACCAGCTTGGCCCAGTAACCCTAAGGGTGCAGTAGTGGCACACATACATTGGTGGTAACCAACAGCTCTATAATTAGATTAAAATCTGCTAAACAAGGGGAAAATTATGACTGGTACTGGAAACCTAGCTATCTACCAGCATTAGTGAAGACATGGATCTTTGAGAAGAACCTACAACCATCCCTTTACTATGACTGGTACTGGAAACCCAGCTAACTACCAGGACCAGTGAAGACATAGATCTTTGAGAAAAACCTACAACCATCCCTTTACTATGACTGGTACTGTAAACCCAGCTAACTACCAGCACTAGGGAAGACATGGATCTTTAAGAAGAACCTACAGCCATCAATTTACTATACTAGCAAGATTTCTTAGCTACACTGTAAACATCTGTCTTTACACCCACAGATGAATGTAGTCCTACCCCTCATCAAGGAAACTTTTCTTTACATAGATGAAGACCATTAAAGAAAACCACAACCAATTAAAATGACTGATTTTGTAGCCTAGTCCCAATGGATACATCTACAAAACACTCCTTCCCTAAGGCTTTGGGATCTTTGCTTAAGAGAGGGCAGAAAGGGTATAAGAACCAGAGGACCAGGGTGTTTTCTTTAATTGTGTGTTCTAGTAACGTCAGAAGCTACAAACATAAGCTGTCATCAACAGGACTCTCTAAACATCAGATGAACAAGAACAATAGCAATAGGCATGTGAATAGCAATAGTGAATGTGGGAAATACCATGAAGTCTCAACTCTACACAAAGAACTACAGACACCCAAGAATGCTGAGAATGGGAGAAACAGTCTTCCCCAAAGAAGAGCATGTCAATTGCTTAATAGTTATCCAATACCAAATAGTCAGTCCTGAAAACATGTACACAGGTAACATTATACAGACAGAGCAGGCTGTATTTACTATATGTATGTGTGTATACATATATGTGTGTGTACATGAGTATATATTCAAATACATATATATGTATATGTGTGTATGCATGTAACAACAATTCAACTATTGATGATTAAAGAGACTATGAATTTGCAAGAGAACAAACAGGGATATATGGTAGGGGTTTGGAGGCAGAAAATGTAAGAGATGATTTCATTATATTGTAATCTCAAAAGGAAAAATGATAGACTCTTGCTACGTTGCTCAGGCTGGCTTAGAACTTATGATGTAGGATAGACTGGTCTCAGAAGTTGGGAAGTGGTTTCCAACTTCCTAATGCTGTGACCCTTTCACACAGTTCTTCATGTTGTGATGAACCTCAAGATAAAAACCATTTGCTGTTACTTCAAAATGTGATTTTGCTACTGTTATGAATCATAATGTAAATATCTGTGTTTTCGGATGGTCACATGTTGAAGGAAAACTGTTCTAGATCCTCCTTCCTCTGATGTGGGAGTGATTTCTTATTAATAAAGAAACTGCCTAGGCCCCTTGATAGGCCAACCCTTAGGTGGGTGGAGTAAACAGAGCGGAATGCTGGGAGAAAGAAGCTTAGTTGAAGAGTAGCCATGGTTCTCCCACTCCAGACAGACGCAGGTTAAGGTCTTCTCTGGTAAGCCAGCTCGTGGGCTACACAGATTATTAGAAATGGGTTAGATTAATATGTAAGAGCTAGCCAGTAAGAGGCTACAGATAACGGGCCAGGCAGGTTTAAAAGAATACAGTTTCCGTGTAATTATTTCGGGGCATAAACTAGCCATGCGGGCGGCCGGGTGCTGGGGATGCAGCCTTGCCGCTCCTATCACTACATTCCTCAGTCTCCTGGAGTCCCAGCAAGCATCACCATTCCTAGCAGAGGATAATAATTCACAGTCAGAAGCTTATCTCACCAGCAAGCCCTTATGCTACCAACAGGATATATATTTAAATATTTTTGAATGCAAATCTTTTTTATCAACAAAATTTTCATATTATTTAACTATAAACAGCTAAAGTAGAAAATGATACTAAGGCAGAGCTTATTAAATTAATCAACTTTTTAGAATTCACTCATATAAAATGTAGTTATTTACTAATGATTACTGAATGTGAAATAAATTTATACAAATGAAGCACCATAATATTCTTTTGCCAGTAATGATAATTTGAAAGTTATGGAAAAATCTCGTAATTAGCAATTTTGAGTTTTCTGGTAATTTACAATAAATATTTAGATAAGTTTGGGTTTTTCAAGTGTCCTCAGGATCAGTTAGCTGGTGCTGTGATGCCCAGAGTCTGATGACCAGAGTTCAGTCTCTGGACCCATATAATGAATGGAAAGAAAAATTTCCACAGCTGTCCTCAGACCTATACACACATAGTAGGTATGCTGACACACCCACATACACACACTACATGTGTATATAATAAAATATTTTAAAATACCTTCACTGTAAAAATACATTTCTAATATTTCCCAAACTTGAATACTTTTATTGTATACTTATGTGCATTAGGTTTAAATGTAAAAGCTTCCTAACCATATAATTCTTTTGCTTCCTACAGAAAGATGAAGTCAAAATATTCATCCTTACAAAACACTGGAGCTTTTTTCTGCCTTTTCCTTTTTTTTTTTTTTTAACTCATTCAAGTGTGTTTTTACCTTCTGGCTTTATAGTGTGTGTTCCATGTCACTTTAACATGAGAACTGTCAGCTCTCTCTCATTTAACAATGTGTGGTCCTTAGATAATGCTTAGGGTTAATCAAAAATTTATATCTAGCAATATTCTGAAATTTGCAGATCAAGGGTAACAATAAACCAGTATTATTATTTCCATTAGTGCTGCCCTTTTGAATTAGCTACTGGATTCTTGTAAGATCTCCAAGTATAAAATCTTTACTATGGTAATATTGTCAGGCATAATTTTGCCTTATTTTTAATGAGAAAGATATGATGGCCCTCAATGTTATATGATGCTTTTTAAAATGTCACATTGTAAATGTTGTTTTCATTCTTACTTTAGTATTTATGTTTATGGTTGCACAAAAAAACTATTGAATTACATGAATAATTTAATAGAACATGTCTCACCCTTTCTGCTTATGCTTTCACAAATGTGTAATAAGAACCACACATTAAATTTGTAAAGGATTTTGGGGGCGGTGGGGGTTCGAGACAGGATTTCTCTGTGAACAGCCTAGCTCTCCAGGAGCCAATTCTGTAGACCAAGTTAGGTTGGCCTCAAACTCACAGAGATCCACCAGCCTCTGCCTCCCAGGTACTTGGATTAAGGGCACCACAATCTGACTGTAAAGCGAATTTTTAATAGTTATATTACATAGTAACTTTAGGGCTTGTGAATGGTGGCTTTGAAAAAAATGACTTTCATTTTACTGCACAAGTAGAATGATGTCATGAATGATCCAATCCTTTTTTCTGCCTTTAATATACCTAATACATTCTGATTAACTTCCTGATTAGAATGTATATGCATGCTGATATGGACTGAGGCAAGGTGGGTAGACACACAGCAGTGTAGAAATAGTGAAAGTGGAGAGTATCCTCGGGCCATCATCTAGTTGTCGCTCTCTCTTGCTCTCCTTTTCTATGACCTAGAACTTGTCTTGGAAGTTCCACTCCCTTTCAGGTTAAAAAATATATATTTCTTGCCTTATGAAGTATGGGAAATAGAACCGAGAGCAAATTTTCTTAGCAGAAATTTAAATGTTTTATGACAAAAGATCAAATCTTGGAGGTGGGGATATGTGAAACTTTTCGAAGATGATGTACCTGCAATTTAATAGTTTCCATCAATACACAGGGTCTCCATAAGGATGATCATACAGAGATAGAGCTTGTTGTCGAATAATAGCCGATAAGTTCAGATCTGTGAGTTTGAAATTTTTAGTTGTTTCATTTGGAGAGTACAGTTCAGGAGAAAACCATCAAGGGCAATGTACAAAATGTGACAAGCAGATGGAAGATAATCTTCTCATTAATAAAATATGCATGGGAAGCGCGAAAGATATAAAAGTTGATTTCATAGCTGTAGAACAGCACAAAAGCCATCTATCTAATCTAATTACTCATCTGATGCTTAAACTGCCTTCCTCCATTTGATGACATGGTGACCAGAGTCTGTGCAGTAAGTGTCCAAGCATAACCCAGGAGGCCAAGTCAGAGATGCAATAGATGCGATATGTAGCGTAGAATTAAGTTACTCTCACGGCTCCTCTTTGCTAACCTATTATTACTATGATGTGATGGATCAGAATTAACACGACATATGAAATGGAACACCATTTTGCATATTTTATTTAAAGATTGTTATGCTAATCTGTGTGAAGCAAATGCTAGCAGTGTGCATCAAATCTAAAAAGCTATTTATAGGACTAGTGTTCTGTTCATACTTTCCTGCATACACAACAGAAGGTAAATGCTTCGGAGGGGAAATGGAGATGTGCTCATGCTTTAAAAATATCCAAGTGATCAATTGGGGGTCTGTTATAAATTTCAACTCTCTCCTAATATCTGATCAATATCTGTGTACAGACAGCATCTAACAGTGTGGAAAGGATCCTACTTGAAGCTGATGCCACTTTAGCTGACCTAGCAGAGATTCCTTGTGCTTTCCCTCCTAGTTTCCATTTCTCAGTCCTGTAGATGATCTTGGAGGTTCCTTAAGATTTCCAGCTGTACCTGAAGTCCCATACAGACTGTGTGACAGCCAGACCCATGGGTAGCAAGTGCCAAGTAGCGTGAAGTACTATAGGATGTATAATGACTCCAAAGGAAAAGACCTTACATTTTTATGTCGACTTTAAAATAAGAAAAATAATTGTGTACTTTTTCTTTCTTTTTTTCATCATCATTTCTAAACCCTATTTTTAATGTAACCTTTTGGACAAGAAAATTGTCTATTTTTAAAGAATGTTTCCCAGGGGAATAAAAAAAAAAAAAGATTTCCAGGCATTCAGAAACAACATGACCATGAAAACTCCCAAGACCACTGAGGGATCTAGAGTAGAGTGGATATTTGTCAATTGTCAGACTGTGCAACAAGAATTGCAATACTTCTTGCAATTCTAAAGTACACATCACTCTTAACCATCACACTTATCAAGGTTGTGTCAAAAATTTGAAAGATTTGGATAGTAGTAGAAATATGACTTAGTAAGAGATCCATCTTCCCCAGCTTCTGAAGTGGGGAGAGATGAGAATGTTTCCCTTTCAGCCTCCAGTCAGCACTGTGCTCAGTGACCCTTGTCTGGGGAAAATAAAAGAACAAAATGTGAATTGGGTCTGTTTCTCTGGTGATAATGTACAAACCTTGTGACGGGAGCAGTCAGTGTTCCAGAATCTGTTACAGGTTAGAAGAAAGGGAGGAGACAGGGAGGAGGAAAAAAGCAGCTGGTGTCTCTCTTGCTCAAAATCAGAGGAACTTTGATGTGGGATTCCCCTCTGTATGGTATGAATATGCTTTATTACTATTGGTTAATAAAGAAGCTGCTTAGGCCTATGGCAGGACAGAATATAATTAAGTGGAAACGCTAACCTGAATGCTGGAAGAAAGGAGGTGAGTCAGGGAGAGGCCATGTAGCTGCCAAAAAAGAAATATGCCAGAATCTTACCAGTAGGCCACAGCCTTGTGGTGATACACAGATTAATGGAAATGAGTTAATTTAAGATGCAAGAGTTAGCTAGAAATACACCTAAGCTATTGGCCAAACAGTATTGTAATTAATATATAGTTTTTTTGTGATTACTTGGGTCTTGGCAGTTGGAAAATGAATGAGCAGTCTCCATTTATATAATAGCAATCGACACTCAGCAACATATATTCACAAAAAGACTAAGAAAGCAAAAAGAAGGGAGGGAGCTTCATGACCCACAAAAACAGGAATCAATTGGAGCTTCTTGGTAGCCACATATTTTCAGATAGATTCTGTTTGCTGGCGGCCAGCAGAGGTCTGGCTTTTTTATTAGCTGTTCGGCTTCCTGGTTCATGCTGGTGGCATGAATGACTCTGGATCTTTTGGGAGGTCTGGATACAGAGCAATTAAATGGGGTTAGTGAGCAGAGTGCTATAAGTTTCTCAGTGGCAACACAGACCCGCAGCATCCCTGGAACTGAAATGGTGAGCATGGCTTACAGAGGCAGAGCCTGTTAGCCACATCATTAGTCCTAGCCATGCCCGGTTAGCAAAATTAGTTAATTAATTAATTAGAAACCAGAAATTAGCAAAGGATAGTCTTAGAGTCTTCCCCTAAATCTGTCCAACGATAGACAGACAGATGGAATGAAAATCCTGGGTTATCCTTGTATGTCTAGGGTAGAGAAAGACCAAACAAGTGAGCAAAATAAAGATGGATTATGCTTCTCTTTCAGGGAAATATAGAAGAATAAACTTCCAAGACGGGCTGTAATAGGGGTTTGGGGAAATCCCTCAGTCTACCTCACCCTAAACAAATAACCAAAAGATGACGACACAGTTACAAAGGGAGTCCAAGCTGAGGCACAGAGCTGTTGAATACAGGAACTATCTGTTCCCCCTTGTTCTCTTGTTCTTGTGCTCTGTTGAACTTTGGTGAGTAAAACCTGCTGCAGTAACTCGAGAGATAGAAATCAGTAGACACCAGACCTAGAGACACTTGTGACAAGTACGTTGGACTGGAAGCAGTCACAAACCAAAAGATTTTGTTTTCTTCACTTTTTAGTCGTTCTTTTAGAACTTCATGTAGTGTATTTTAGGCATCATCGACTTTCCACTAACTCCTTCTGGATCCAACCCCTTCCCCACACACACGTGTGCACGTGTGTGTGTGTGCGCACACACACACACACACACAATTTTTAATACCTGTCAATTAACTCAGTACTAACTAACTAACTATATATATACATACATATATATATATACACACACATATATGAACTTCCAGTGGAATGTGGTCAATTTGCACCATAAAGAAAGTCAACCCTCTTTCTCCCAGGAACTATTCATTTTCTATAGCTCTTTAGCTGAGCCTATCCACCTCCCATCGTCATGCTGGGATTTTGTCTTGCTTGAGCTTGTTTGAATCTTGTGTGTTCTCTCCCAGCTACTATGAATTCACATGTGCAACTGGGAATTGTTCTGCTGTGTCTAGAGAAACCTTTTCTTCTAGTCCTCTCATCCACTGCTTCTGGCTGTTATAATCTTTCTGCTTTCTCTTCCATAATGATCCTTAACCTCGATAGGGGATTGTGATATAAATATTCTGTTTAAGGCTGGGCATTCCTCAGTCTCTTATTCGCTGCCCTTTGGCCAATGTAAGTCTCCATGTTAATCACTATCTAGAACAAAAAAAAAAAAAGCTTCTCTGATGATGCCTGAGAAATGAACTAATCTTTGCATATAAGGATAAGCCAGAGGAGTCACTGTGTCTACTTGGAAGAGTAATAGCAGAAAGTTTTTTTTCTAGTGATAGAACCTGTCTATCACAGGTTCTTGGTCCTGATGTCTGTGCTAGATGTGGGTTTTGAAGTATGGAATGAGCCTTAAATATGATCAAAAAGTTGGTAGTCACTCCCATGATAGTCATACCACCATTACACCAGTGGGCTGTCCTGCCAGGCTGGTCATTGTTGTAGCTTGAAAGTACGTGGAGCTACAAAGTGAGATAACCCACATCCAGAAAGAAAATTTCACACTTTCCTTCATTTGTAGATGCTAGCTCTGAATCTCCAGCTATGTGTGCTTCATCTGAAATATCAACAGAGGTGAAGAAATTGGTACAGGATTGTGAGGACAAGGGATGGCATACAGAACACATGTGAAAGTCTACAACTTATGTTGCCTCTGACTGAAGGCTAACAAAGCTTCTTTTGTAGTGGTATTGATAACTGCACATAGTTGAGAATGCGGCACATAGAAGGCTTCTGTGACAACCTCTCTCCAGCCCTCACCCCCCAAACGAAGCAATCTAGAAAGGAAACTATTGCAGAGAACTCGTAAATATTGTTATAGGGATCCTGAAGTGAAGATGTTCACAGCTGATGGCTTCTGACTGAGGGTGGGGAAGGACTCAGTTTTCTTTAAGTGGCCACTGAGAAGTATGGCCGCACTCTGGTGAGAATATGAGTATATGGGCAACACAAATTAGACTTGTTTTTTGCTTGCTTGCTTTCTTCTTATTTTCTTTGGGGGAGGTCGCAAAAGAGGGGGTGGGCCTGAAAAAAAAAAAAACCAGAGAAGTGAATGTGATGAGGAGCATTATGTGAAACTCCCAAATAATCAATAAAATGTCATGTTGGGAAAATGTATGCAAATATTATAGTTTATTGCCCTTGTTCCTGGTTACCTTGTAGAGCTTGACAGTAAGATGCCATTACCAAACACCACATACTAGAGTCATGAACTGTTGAGATTTCAAGCCACGATAAGAAGCTTCATGCCTACTGGCTAGATTTCATGGTTCTAGAAGAAGCCCCACAGCCACCAGGGGAGAAAAATAATCACCAGTCTTACCCAGCTGTGAAGTAGAAAAGTTTTCACTAGATGAAAGTGTGTAAGAGATTTCATTATTTATGATTGTTTGGTATAATGGCTCAGTACTTGTCGTCCCACCTGAGGCCTAGGGCTGCACCAAACCCCTGGAGTTTGCCATGGATCCAGAAGCATCAGCTACACATTTTGAGGTGACAGGGGCCATTCAAAAGTCCTGCACTTACCCAGAAGGAAGACTAGGAAGAACAAGGCTGTGACAGCAGGTGCTGTGAAGAATTGACAATCAAGAGCTAATTGTCCTTATGTTTGCCTCCCCTGTTACCAGAAATGAGGCAAAGTTTGATACAGGCTTCCTGGGTAGCTAAGCACTTTGTCAGGGAAGAGACTGTGCATGTAGCCAAGACCAGCTGAGGTCACACAGGTTGCTAAGCTGTCCCTTTGCTTGCCTATGCTAGCTGGTTTATGGAGCAAATCTTGATGGAGTCTATTTGTAGCTGGTAGACTAAGAATCTTTCTTCATCATCTACAGGTAGAAAATGATTTGAACACAGGAAAATGAAGTTACAATTTGGATTCTTGTTTGAAGCCTGAGAAATTTCTCCCCATCACATGCAACACCAAATGACTGCCTTAACCACACTATCTTGTATGATGGTCAATTATGATTGTCAATTTGGTCAGATTAAGGAACACCAAAGAGACTAGAAAGGCACACCTCTGGCATCCGTGAGGGAGTTTCCAGAGATGGTCAGACACTGAGAACTCCAGGCTAACTAATAACTTAATCCCTTGATGGATTTCAACTACCACAACTTTATTAAGAAGTGATGAAAAATAGAAGGTGGGGCCTTTGGAGAAAGTAGGTGAGTCACTGGGGGTGTGTCCCTGGGATACGTGTTGCCCTGGCTCCTCTCCTTTCTCTGCTTCCTGTCCAACAGGTGAGTTTGCTCTCTACTTCCATAATGTCCTGCTTATGGAAGGGACCAAGTGATCATTGTCAGAATCCTCTAAAACTATTAAGAATAAAATAAATCCTTCTTTTAAGTTGTCTGTGGGTGTTGTATCACAATCACCACAAAAAAAATGTAACTAATACATACTGATAAACTTTTTTTTCTTTATTTATCTTGACCTTCAAAATATAGCCTGTCTTTAAATCAAATCTGTACTGACAGAGGCATACCTGAGGTGGCTTCTGTGATGTCACCATGTATTTTAAATTCATCAATCAAAGGATATTGTAAAAAGAAAATACAATATATCCTCTTCCAGAATCTGAGGTATCCAGCTTCATGATGACTTTCTAATACTTGAAGAGCACTGGTGATTTCGGCTGTTCCCACTCTGCCCAGGGTCCCTTCCTATCTCAGGTCTTTCGGCTGTTTCCCTACTTTCTAACCTCTCTCATCATCTCTGAGAAATTTCTTCCTATCTCTTCTGTGTCTACTTTGTATCATATTGTTTATTCCTAACATAGGCTCTCAGAATTTTTTTTTGTTGAGACAGGGCTTCTCCTGTCCTTGAACTAGCTCTTGTAGACCAGGCTGGCCTTGAACTGATAGAAATCCACCTGCTTCTGCCTCCCAAGTGCTGGGATTAAAGGCATGCGCCACCACTGCCTGACTTCTTAGAATTCTTGAACAGAAAATTTTACTAAGAAAGATGACCACTGGCAGTCAGTTGTGTGAGGTAACAGAGAGACCACTTGTGTTCACTGGAAGTCAGTCATGAGAAATAATACAGACACCACTTGCATGATTCTTCTAGGAGAAAAGTTTTGAATAATTGGGGTATAGTGTAACAACCAGGATGCTAGCATCTGCTATGGACCGTTGGCCACGTTTATAACGCTATATTTTATTTTGACTTTTGTGTGTGTGAGAGAGAGAGAGTGTGTGTGTGTGTGTGTGTTAGTGTGTGTATAAATTATCTGCAAATTAATCAGTCATGTTTGGTCATGTACCTACTAACAATGTTAAAATAACCAATTTTCCCACATCAGCAGGATCCCAGGCGACCTCACATTGATGGTTTTAGTAGCTCCCTGTGTCTCCTTCCACTATTGGTCACATCTGACCACCATTAATCTATTCTAGCCTCCTAAAATCCTGACATTTCAAAGCACGCTATAAGTGAAAGATTCGGAGATTTGTGTTTTCCACTTTTCCACAATCCTTGGTGGTTATTGTGTACATTAGTACAGTCATTAGCTTAATGCCTGGTGACTGCAAGAATGTATGATTTAATGATTTCACATAAAAACTGTCCTGCTGTTTTCTAAAAATACCTCATTTTATGCCTTTTGATATCATTGTTAAAAATCAGCTCATACTTCCTGATTTGACATGCACTAAAAATGCTTTAAATACATGTTTTCTTTATCACCCCGACACGCCAATACTTAAATACACCAAGCTAAAAACTGTAACATGAATTTTAATTGGCCTTAGTAATAAAACCTCAGAGTCAGCTTTCAGGGGGTGAAAGCTGGAGATTCGGAGAAGCAGAGAGGCCAGCCACTAGAGTTCTTACCTCTACTAATGTCCAGAAGGAATGGGTGACCCTGACCTCAGCCTGCCTCCGCAGACTGCATCGAGCTCCTGTCTCCTCCTGCCTTATATGCCTCTCTCAGCCCAGCCATATCACTCCTGTCTCCACCTCTCTAGAGTTGGGATCACAAGTGCTGGGATCACCTTTGTGTGAGCTCTTTCTCTATTAGACTGGATCAGTTTCACGTAGCCCAGGGTGGCCTTGAACTAACAGAGATATATCCGTCTCCAGGGTTCTGGGATTAAAGGTGTGTGCCACCACTGCCCGGCCTCTAGTGACATAGCTCTGCACTCCGATCTTAGGCAAGCTTTATTTGTTAATACACAGACAAATATCACTACAAAAAAACAATAGCTTTTGTGGGACAAATTACTTTGTAGCTTTTACAAAAATGTTGCGACTGAACTCCCTATGACTGATGTGTATTAGAGACAGCACAGTAGAAGTCAGGGGACACGCACTTGTTCCATTATCTGTCTTATACAAATGAATTCTCATTCTGACTGAAAAAGATGATCATCTGACAAGTGATGGAGGAAAACTGACTCTGGGACTTCAAAAAAAAATCAGTAAAACCAAAACATTCAAAGGTGAATATGTTAGATCCAGAAGTGATATCCAGTCAACATGTTTTTTTTTTCTATTTAGCATCTGACATGTATTTTGATTAGATAGTGCCCAGGCTGTATCAGTTTTTAAATATTTTTAATAGCACCCCTAAATATGTCACACTTTACACAGAATAGCAAGTTAAAGAGCTTAATTGAACCCGATTCTAAAATTTACATTTGAAATTGAAGTCAAATTGTAGTGCTTCTGGTAGAGAATAAAACAAAAATGGTTTCAGGATCCTCACTCTGACTTCATAAGCCACACAAGCAAAAGTCTCTTTCAATAACACTAGTAGCTGTTGAATTTATAGACACAGTCCCAGAATTTCTTCCTGTTCTCCTTATTTTGTATTAATTCATAGATGAATATTTTCAGAAAACATTTTTGAATATTATTGAACTTGTTCTCTTCATACATTCTTCAGTCTGGTCTAATGATACTTCTTCAGATGTCTTTAGATGCATTGATTGCTGCCTTTCAGTATTTGTGAAATTCTCTACTTTTGGGAGTGTTAATCCTTGCAGCTATACTCTCAAAGTCTTGGGTTTCCTTGAAGTGAAAAAGACCATGTGATACAGAGACAACCAATGGTATGAGAGTTACCAATGCAAGATGCCAGCAAGACATTAAACTCTAACAAGACGGTGATATTACTAATTTTGTGTAAACCAAGTTTCCCTTTATTCTCATCTGGAGTGTAAGCAAGAATAAGGAAAGTGTGTTGGGAATCTTGTAAACATGAGTTGCCCAGTAGGGATGATGGGACAAGAATCTGAGCAGGCTTTTGGAGTACCATGGGGATTTGATTTTCCTATCCTTATCTCTGGTAGTTGAGTCAGATAAATCACATACATGTTTGGAATCTGTCAGATGGAGTCAAGTGCAACTGTGACTAACACAGCAATTGAAACCATGTAATACAAATAGTGCCTGCCTAAAACTGATGGAAGCTGTTTGTGGTTTCCTCCATTTCTTTGAAATACATCTATACCTTCCTATGGATCACCGTTTACCCCTTTGTAGCTGAGAATGAGCTTTGGCACACTAGTTATACCGAATGGTTTGGTGTTGGCATGTATCACATTCATCTATACCCACCTTTCATTCCTGATGCTCGGGAAGTTTGGATTTCCCTTCTTACTTTTGGTCCATAAATAAACATTCTCTAATCAGAACTCAGGACATTTTGTGTGTATCTTTAACTTAGATTCTTTCTTTCCACGTGTGGCAGCAGGAATAGAGCTGACTCTGTCCACCATGCCTATAACATGCTAGGCACTCACTATGTATTTGCTAATCACGGTTGACTTTGAGTTACCCACTATTAAGGGAAACAGGCGGCAAATAGCCCTCTATAATGTAATGAATGCCGTTCCACAGCACAAAAGTCGAGCAATGATTCTCTCTTCATGATGTTTTCAACAAAGTTATGAATCTTTTAAAGAGTGGCCAACATCACAGTGAGGGTGGAGAGCATAGATTTATTGACCCAGTTTTTTTTATATTTATAGGTCCGTTTTAATCAAACTCTACATATAACTGAATGCAAACACACTACACATTAATTCCTTTTGGTTCAGAAGAAGGAAGAAAAATCATGATTAATACAGTCTCTGTGTTTTCAGGTTATTCTAGATGTGTTATTTTGAGCTCCCCAAGAAGCAGGTGTTGGGTTCATTGGTTGGGGAATGAGGCATCAGAGGAGAAATCCAACAAACTGCTCCCCCAGTTCAACCCATGAAATCTGATAGTGAATTGACCATCAGTTGGGTAGCTGAAATGTCTAATCTCCATCTCCCATCATCCCCAGATGATGTTCTGGCCTCAGCAACCTATGTTAGCCACTCTTAGATATGTGTAGCCAGGGTGTCCCCAGTGACAGGCTCTGGGTATGGCTCTAAAGGTGAGTGCAAGGGACATGAGAAGCATGCCAGCATCTGCTACCTCAGGTAAGCTAGAGTACACAAGAAGGTCAGCATGTCCAGCGACACTACAAATGTCCACATGATCAAGAGGCAGTTTCCATAGGTTGTGCTTTGGACTCTGAAACAATATATATAAAATCCAAGTCAGGATTTTAAGTATTAAAGTAAGGATAATTCATTAGAGGGTAAATGTCTCTTATATAAAACATTTGGGACTTTTATTTCTCTAAATTCTGGACTATTTGAATTTATATAATGAGATGCCTTGGGACTAGAACCCAGGTGTAAACACAGAATTCATTTATGTCTTGTGTGTACTTTATATACATAGTTTTAATATAATTTTATATAATATTTTAAATAAGTTTGTACATAAAACAATGTTTAGTATCATGGGATTTTCCACATGAAGAATTATTAGTGCCAAAAATATTCCAGATTTTTGGGCCTCTCAGATGATTTTGTATTTTTGAATTGGGAAGGCGCCATATGTAAATGTTTGCTAGGGGAAAGGTACGGTGATTTATGCCCTTGGCAAATGAGGTGAGAAAATAGCAAATGAATGGGAAAGGGCAATGTAGAACTATAGTCTCTTCCTTTCAATGTTCATCAGAAACAAGTTGGAGACTATAATTTTTCGGTTTCAACTACTACTTATATACTCATAGGAGGTACCAGCTTTTTCTATTATTGAAATTTTTTTAAATTCCATTTTTATAGATATTTAAATCTACAATTTTTTTTTCTTTTGGTGTTTGTCTGGCTAGCTGGTTGGTTGGTTGGCTTTTCATAACATGATATCATTCTGTAGTTACAGCTACCTAAAACTTTCTATTATATCATGTATGCCAGCTTTGAACCCTTGGATGATCTCCTACCTCAGCCTGTTGAGTGCTGTGGTTATAGGTGGGAACCACCCCATCCAATTTTGAATCTACATTTTTAAAAAAGTTCCCAAATTGTTTCAAAGAGAAGCTCTTAGTTATCTTGTAGCGTCTGGAAGATCTCTAAATTGACGTAGCAACCCTATGTTCCAAGAAGCATCCCCATCAAAGAAAGAGGAGCCTGCCTGAATCACAGAGCAAAACAGAAGCTGTGATGGACTTCCTCTAGCCATCTCTCTCCAGAAACACCTTTGGGAAGTGCTGTTGTTGTTTCCTAAGCTTCATTTCTACGCTTCCTAACTATGCTATTACCAAAAAGGCTTGTTTTCTATCACAAGAAGGAGCTCAGACCGAAATTAGATAACACTTGTCTGGAACACTCTACAGCTCATACATCTAAGAGGAGAAATCAAATGACTCCCAATATCCCTTTCCAGTTTTGAAAGGTATCTTTTCTACTACAAGTTGCCAGCGTCCCCCCCCCAAAAAAAAATAAAAAATAAAAAAGTTTTCATTTAGGTCTGTTTAAATGTTCAAATTTCTTTCATGGTATTTTCTTACCAATAAATATTCTGCAAAGCTAAGATATCTGAGGGGAAAGAGCACCTCATTACCCAAGCTCATTATCTTTGTCATGGTCCCTGCATTGCCTAGGAAATACTTATGTGCTTTTGCTTGGTGCTGGCAGATGGGCTGATAGGCAAGTGCCCAGCTGCTTGTCGTTGTACTGATGAGGAAAGCCTAGTCCCTACATCCATACAGCCAACTCCCGACAGCAGGGTGGCAGAGCCCTGACTGTGGCATCTGCCTTTTCTAACTGCCGCATACGACAGACTGGAGGATAAGACAGAAGTTTTTGCAAAAAAAAAAAAAAAAAAAAAAAAAAAAAAAAAAAAAAAAAAAAAAAAAAAAAAAAAAAAAAAAAAAAATGCAAATGTTAACAAAGTGCCCAGATGAACCATACCAAGCCGCTTAAATCAGAAAGTAGGGGGGAAAGGGGGAAATTGGACAATGGTCACGATGGTCTTACCTAATTGAATCCCTTCTGTTCTCATTGTAAGCATGTATAGACGCGACTCTTCACACTATTAGCGCCAAATCTCTTCTGGATCTCACGAGACAATTAAGTCATCCAGAATGTAAGCACGTTGTTTAAAGCTTGTAAGAAATTTGTGCCCAAGTGGTACCAAAGGCCTTATCCAAGGTCTGGGTCCTTGTTTCTGTTTATGGGTCCCAAAATATGTGAGCTTTGGTATTTGTGTGAATGTGGCTTAGGAAAGTTTTGAAAACTGTGATTTGGTTTCAAGTTCACAGTAATTTTCCCATTCACCATTCACTCAGCCTCATACCTCGTGCCACTCAAGTGGACAGGGACTTGTTCCTTTACATTAATTAACACACCCCAAAGTTCAAAAATTTTAGCAAAATGCTTACATGTGAGCATTTTTGAATCCAAATGTTTCAGAGAATTGTGTCATAGCTTCATCTGCAATTCAAATCTTTTATGAAAAACACTGCCTAGCTTCAGGGACTGCTAGGAAAACTGTCTTCGTGGAAAAATATGATTGAAGTTTGTTTTGAAACATTAAAGAAAGAAATTTTAATTGACCTCATGGACATTTAAATGCACTCCCAAGAAATAAAATTAAAGCTGTAACCATCCAACAGAAGACAAAATTAGAAAATGAAAACCATGCAGAAAAATTTAACCCCTTAAGAGATGTTGCTTTCCAAGGGGAGATGAAAGCCTTCTCAATGATAGCAAGGTCTTGCTTTGAGAATCCCTTCTTCTGGGGCTTCTGTCTTTGTACAAACTCAGGTATAGTGTGTGGACTTGATAGACAAAGCTCCTATTACTGTGGAGGCAGGTTCTGAATGAAGAGTTTAACAGCTACACAATACAGTGACTGTGCCGGTCCCTGTTAGGTACCTCTCCTTTGTGATGCAAGGGTTTCCACTTTGTCTTCCCCTCTGCACCTCCATCCTGCGCCAGACACATACTTCCTGTCACAACCAGCATCTTTCCTTGTTACTTTTCCTATATGGACACTAATTTCCATATGTGTCAGTCAGAATCCATTCCTAAATTTATTCCTTTATTGGAACAAAGGGGAAAGTGCTTTTTTTTCTGTTTTGGGTTTTTGGTTTTTTTTTGTTCAGTGAGGAGAAATCTGCAGTGGTGCCAGTGTGAATCTTGGGGAAGATGAATTTTCATACACAGAGTACTCTACTGAAGAAATAAACACAATATACAGAGTAGGAAAGAACTACAGAGACAGACAGTCCCTGTGGTGTTCAGTCCCTTATGGTTCTCAGAAGGTTTTAATACTACTTAGTTGGCCTCCTAATTAAAGAAAAAAAAAATCTTCTTTAGGGCAGAAGTTTAAGTTACTTTGTTATGGTTGCAGTTAAAAAGTACCGAGTTTTGTGGAGTATGACTGAAACATGTCATGGATTAGTCAGAGAAAAAAATATTAATAAACATATCGTCACCTTTTATATTCTGTACAATTTGTGATGCCCTAGTAGCACAAGCTGCTGTATCCAGCGCTGCAATGATGGTATAATCCACCCACAAATCGCACAAAGGATTTCCAGGTCCTGATTCCTGTTGGTAGAAATGAGAATGATAGATGTATGAAGCTAGAGCAAAACAAAACCCCACTGCATGAGCTTCTGTGAGTCTAATCATTTGGCTCTTCAACTCAGGAGATCTGGTGTAACACTCAAGGTTACTTGAAAATAACTCAGAATCTCTCTGAGGTTGCCAAGAAAATCAACTGAGTCTTTTGGCTATCTGAAGAAAGGAACTCAAATTCAGCCTTCTATGAGACTGGCGCTACCTCGTCTTAGCAGCATAAATTACCCCTCCGGAGAATCCTTAAGCCCTTGTGGCACTAGACAGCTAGCCCTCTTGGAGAAGGCCTGTTACCATGAAGTCCTGCTTATACTATCACAGAAGTCCTGCCTGCCTAGAACCCAAGGGAACTATAGGTCCCTCAAACTTTCAAGGTGGAACTCATGCCTCCTATGAGAAAAATGGGATACAGGGGTATTATTTCTCCCTACCTCCTCCAACACACACACACACACACACACACACAACACACACACACACACAGCTTTTTTACTTCACCAGTCATTCCTTGGGGATAGTAACAAATATTATTTCCTGTCCTTTATTCTGAGTCATGCTTCGTAAGCTTCAGAAACCTGCTCCCTTCTTCTTTGTTTCTGTAGAAATCATCTCAAGCCCTAATGCACTCTAAGCAGTAGCATCTTTTTCTGTTTGTCTGATGGTGAAGTAGCAGAGACCTCAATAGGTGTCGGGATTGGTGTCTCTGAACCACTCTCATTCTCTGGTTTGTATGCAAAACAGTATTAGTCAAGCCTTTGCACATTATACCTGAACTCAAACAGAGAAAACTGAGCTATGTAAGTACCTTGTGAACACATATGCCATCTCTTGGTAAAATCATGTACTTGTGCCTATGAATTCAGTGCAGAAAATACAGTCTTTCTTGACCATGCAATATATCATTCTAGAGATTAGAAAATGGACCACATTCTTTATCTTCGTAACTATTTCTGAAAAAGCTTTCTACAATTATCGATCTCATTATTCAACATCTTGCTTTTTTTTAAAGCTTGAAATTTTTCCCATCTGGAAACGTTATCTTCACCACTTTGCAAACACAGAATTATTCTGAACCTGGAATAAAATACAAATTACCTCACAATTGCCTGTGGTATGGGAGGTCCTTCTGTCTATCTGTTGCTTTTATTGGTTAATGATTAAAAAACTGGCTTGGCCTACAGCAAGAGAGGAAGAAGGCAGAGTCAGAGAGACACCATAGAGCCTCCAGAGTCAGACATGCTGAAACTTTGCCAGTAAGCCACTGCCACGTGGTATACACAGATTAATAGAAATGGGTTAAATCCATATGTGAGAGTTAGCCAGTAAGAAACTAGAGCTAATGGGCCAAGCAATGATTTAATTAATATAGTTTCTGTGTAATTATTTTAGGTCTAAGCTAGCCGGGCGGCTGGGAACAAACAAGCGACCCTTCCCCCAAAATGCCTGGTATGATATTCTTCAGGTAAGAACATCAGTGTCCTATTTGGATGTTCATGGTAAGTTTGGGTCTTGAAAAACTGAAACTAAAAGAGACAAGATGCTATACTTATAAGAACCAGATACTAAAGATCTTGGTTGAATGGAAGCCAAGCTTGCAGAGAACACCTGAAGTTCAAATTCCTTTAAGTGACCTTCAAAACCAAGGACAGATCATGAAACCAGTAATGGATGACAAAGAAGAAAAGTCATCAAAGCAGTCATCCCATGTTCACAGTTGGTGATGGAGCCACAGCCAGAACCACGGCTGCAAACAAAGAGGCTTTTATTTCCCAGAGGATTCAAGGTACACGAGTCAGATGGGTTTAAAAGCTCAAGGGCGGAGCAGATGGCAATAGATGAAAAAGTTATTATTTTTATATTTATAACAAACATGAATCATTGAATTTTCTTGAGGCTAATTCCAATTCTGCCGAGAGGCCAGAAAAACACCTTTGGTTTTGACACATCAAAGAGTCTGGAAGATATAAACACAAACCATTAAAAAAAATCTTCCAAGCAACATAAATTAAATCTCTAAAGAAAAAATTGTTAGAGAACAAGATAAATGGTTATTACTGGAAAGCATGGAAGCTGAGGTATAGCTGCAGATTTCAAAGTCATAAAATGGTCTTCGGATGGAAGCTATGCACAGCATCTTTCTGTTATGTGACACTGCATCCCTGGTTACAAAGTTACATCATTTACTCAGTTTCTTCCTGAGTCCACGCAATGTGGTCAACTGTCAACTTACTATCTTCTGCATAGAGCAACATTTTTAACCTCTTTTTTTTTTCATGTCTTACCAGACATTTGTTCTCTCTCAAGTTATGGATTGTCTAATCATCTATTTGCATTAATGCTAACACCCTTACGTTTAAGGAGTACAATGATAGTTCCCACATCACCTTCAACTTTCACTGTTGGGTAAAGAAGAAGCTAGGCTTTGGGTTTAGGCTCTCTTTCTGCCTTCAAGCAGCCATCTTGCCCCGAGTGTCCTGGCGTCTGGACACCAGAGGGCGTATAATACTTCCGCAAATAACAGGTACAAGGGGAAAGTCGGTCATGGGAGGGAAGAGTTATAGGACTATGAGTGGTGAACAGTCCCTGTTTGCCCTCGTGAGTATTAGATAAATGGTGCCACACTCTCTGTTCATGAATAGGGAGAGGACAGTGAATAAAATATGGAGGCAGGGACCTGGGAATAGAAGCAATTAGCAGTCAATATATACTAAAGGTAAACACTGTATCACACTATACAAGACAGCGCAAAGTATCCATGATGCAGATAATAGCATACATGATAATAAAACAATGTCGTGAAAGAGAAGGAAAGCAGGGGAAACCATGCTGGGGAAACCATTTTTGATACAGATTACCCAGAATGTAAATTGCATAAATGTTAAGAACTAAAGGTCTATTGAATATCTAATTGGGAATTTGAGTCTCAACTTGACAGTTAGTTAGCATCTTTGTCTTTAGTCAACTTGTTGTTGTTTTGTTTTGTTTTTTACCAAAACTTTCACACAGGAGAGGAAAGGGAACCTATTCAGAAGGTAGGTGTGGTGGCTCTGTGTGACGCTGGAACAGGCTAATGTTCTGTAGTGATCTGCTGTCTCAGATTTCAGACTGTGACGTGCCACACAGAGGTATCTGTGCTGTGCTGTGTGTCTGCTGTGCAGGGGCAGCCTCTCCACCCCCTATGTGTCTGCTGTGCAGGGGCAGCCTCTCCACCTCCTGTGTGTCTGCTGTGCAGGGGCAGCCTCTCCACCCCCTGTGGCACCATGAACAGCACCTTGAAACAAAATGCCTGCTTCTCGCCTGACGTCTTTCGCATTTCCCCAACGATGAGAGCATACTCATTGCTTTTTAATTTAGTTTCCTTTGTTTTTTAACTAATTTTTTATTGACTTTCTCTAGCAAAATCAAACATACAACCATTTAAGCACCACCAGCTAGCTTTTGCCATCTATCTCCAATGTGTAAATATTAGTTCTACCAATTTTCAGAGTTCTGTTCCAACCTAAGTGTTATGGATAATTTACACTGCCGATTTGCTTAGATGGAGGACCACGTAGGGAATAGGAAGGAGATTCCACTGGTAAAGTGCTTACAGAACACACATGAAAGCCTGGGCTCAGTCCCACAGCTGTGGTGCACATGCCTATAATCCAAGAATAGGGGTCTGGGAGCAAGAGGGTTAAAATGTTAAGGATTTAAGGTCATAGTTTGCTGCATGGTTAGTTTGGAGCTATCCAGAGATACATGATTTCCTCTCAGAAAGAAAGAAGGAAGAGGAAAGGGAGGAAGGGAGGGAGGAAGGAAGGGAGGGAGTGAGGAAGGGAAAGACTAGTGAAGTACATGTTTGGATGAATCTGTAAAGGCATTTCCAGCGAGACTTAACTGCTTAACTGAGTAGCATAATCCCACAAGATAAGGTTATAAATTGAATTAAAGATGGAAAAGGAACAAGTTAGCTAAGCTCCAATGTTCTTCTCCCTATACACTGTATGCAGATACATTGTAACTTGCCACCTCATGCCCCTCTGGCCACATCTTTCCCAACGTGATTTACTATATACACTCAAATTTTGAGCCAATATAATCCATTTCTTCCTTCTTTAAATTGCTTTTATTTGGTAGTCTGTCTTTTTTAAAGATTTTATTTTTTATTCTTTTAGATTTACTTATTTTATTAATTTTGTATGAATGTTTTTTTCTGCATGTATGTCTGTGTACCATGTGAATACTGGTGTCTGAGGAAGTCAGAAGGGGACATTGGCTCTCCTGAGACTAAAGTTACAGATGGTTGTAAGCAGTCATGTGGAATCAAAGCCTCTGCAAGCACCAAACCCAGATCCTCCAAAAGAGCAGCAAGTGCTTTTAACCACTGAGCCAGTTCTCCAGCCCCCAAAGGAGTCTGTTTTACTGAGGAGACTAGTAACCAATATACCAAGTCAAACCACAATGTTGACCCATTCGTCTTTCAGGGGAAGGGTAATATTAAAATGGTGTGAAACCATCTGGCTTATATACAAAATAAATAGGATCAGTATATATAAAAAAAACTCCTAGATTTCATTTTTTGCTGGATAAACAGGCAATAGTAAGAGTTCTGAATGGGGGAATGTTGACTTCATTTATTTCCTTCCCTCCTTTTTCTCCTCCTTCTCCTTCTCCTCTTCTTCCTCTTCCTCTTCCTCTTCCTCTCTCTTTCTCTCTTTCTGTTTTCTTTTTGTTATTTTTGTCCTTCTTGACAACTTTTACAGAGCACAGCATCTGGTAATGATGGCACATCCCAGTACATCACCTGGTGACAGTGTCCAGCTTACTTCCATGACCTTCCCAACCCAAATGACCCAGTTACTCAGATGACCTGGAAATCTTCCAGAAACCTACCATATGGATGAGAGCAGGGATGACGTAGGCCAAGGCACAAGAGGTGGGACAGGAACTCTCATTCCCTGATGCTGAGCTTAGCCAGCTCCATAGACTTTACACCTTCACCCTTTCTCTGAGCATATGGGACAAACTCATCCCTAAGATTAATAGCCAGGAATCTATTAGCAGGTGAAGGATTGAGTTTTGTGGCAAATATAGACTTTTTTTTTCTACAAGCCAACCAAAACTGCCAGGAACACAGCCATTCTATAGCTAAAATATTATTTAAATTTATTCAGCAGTCATATAAAATGTGTAATAATACAAAATAGGAATAACAACATTGTGCTCAATTTAATAGCATCCTGTGTACTGAGTAATGGCACCAAAGAAAGCAACGAATTCTATGAGAACCAAAGCTCTAGCAACAAATTGGAATGTGTCACCATGCTTCGGATAATTGAATCTTTCCAAAATAAATCCCTTGTAGGATGAGGTTTTATATAGAATCCATCTGGTGTTTGAGTCC
The DNA here is from genome assembly GCF_014885135.2 of Alexandromys fortis. Classification (NCBI taxonomy): domain Eukaryota; kingdom Metazoa; phylum Chordata; class Mammalia; order Rodentia; family Cricetidae; genus Alexandromys; species Alexandromys fortis. The sequence goes on from NW_026067933.1 coordinate 3,889,700, forward strand.
ACAATGGCCCTTTCTTTTATATTAATTTACATGTATGTTTAAATTGCTCTGCAATACAAATAGAATCTATCAAGAGAACATATTATGCATTCCTGTCAAACATCTCAGAGGGGTAAACATGCAGGAAGCCTTTCCTATCAAAGAGAATAGCAAACTCAAGCTGAATTAGACTCTACACTAATGTAGTTATGGGCAAAATTTGTTAAGACAAAGATTGCCTAATTGCTGCTTAATATTGATTGCTAACCTGACAGGCTCTCAAGTCACCAGAAGTCAAACTTCTCACCATGGCGCTGAGGTAGCTTCTAGGTTGGGTTAACCGAAGTAATTACAAAGTAATATCCACATAAATGTGGATGGTAGTCTTCCATGGTCTGGGTACTGAGCTAACTATAAAAGCAAAGCATTCCACTCCCTCTGGCTCTTCACTGTGAACAAATGTGCCCAGCTGCCTCACGCTCTTTTCACGGTGACCTCCCAGAAATGATGGCATGTACCCTCAAACTGAGAGCAAAAATAGCTCTTCCTTCATTAAGTTGCCTTTGTAAGATACTTTCTCACAGCATTAAGAAAAGTAACAAAGACATCTATAAAAAGCACAAATTTAAAATGTTTTCAACATTGGGAAATAATGTATGGTCGTACTAAATTAAAGCATAGGTAAGAGTTGTCTGCCCTTATGCCTAGATCACAGGTACCTTATTCAGAAGAGACCTGACACTTTAAGTGATCTCATAATACAAGACAAGCAAAAATATAAGTGCATTTGAGAACACTTGAGTGCACACTCACAGAGGATCAGACAGTACCTTGATAGCACAGCCTCTACCCAAGACCTGTTGTAATGAACAATGCTATTCAGGCCCCTGAGGCATGACTGCTCAACCTGCTGCTGGTTTTCCAACACAAAGTGCAGCTGCATTGTGAGGCTGTGAAGATGGTTGACTGCAGCACTGCCCAGTGGTGCACATCTGTGCAGGTAAGAGAAAATGTCAGATTAGCTCCTTCTCAGACAACATGAAAGAACGTACTTTAAGAAGTACAGAGCAGCAACCTCGCTCCCAGTATTTCCTAAAGAAAGAACTTCAAAGCACGATTATTTTCTCATCAAAGTATTTATTGCCAAACATAGTGATACACACCTGTGACCCCCCCCATACTCAGGAGGCAGGCAGGAGGAACAAGTGTTGAAATAGGAGCGGCAGGGCTGCGTCCCCGGCACCCGGCTGCCCGCATGGCTAGCTTATGCCCGAAATAATTACACGGAAACTGTATTCTATTAAACACTGCCTCGCCCGGCTAGTTCTAGCTTCTTATTGGCTAGCTCTTACATATTGTTCTAACCCATTTCTAATATTCTGTGTAGCCCACAAGCTGGCTTACCAGGGAGAATCTTAACCTGTGTCTGTCTGGAGCGGGAGAACCATGGCGACTCCCTGATTCAGCTTCTTCCTCCCAGCATTCTCTTCTGTCTACTCCGCCTACCTAATTTTCTGTCCTATGAGGGCCGAGGCAGTTTCTTTATTATAATTAACCAATGTCCTTCCTCCATCAAACAAGAATAAAAGTCAAACCCGAGGTACACAGTGAGAACCCTTCTCAAAACATAAAGGGATGGAATATTAGCCCAGCAGTAGACTGAACCCTAGCATCCTCCTCTGTAGATCCACTCCTTTCTGATTCTCATTAGAAAAGAACAGGCTTCTAAGAGATAACAACCAAACATAACAAAATAAAATATAAAAAGATGAAGCAAAAGCTATCCTACCAAAGTTGGGCATGGCAGTCTAACAGGAGGAAAAGAGTCCCAAGAGCAGGCACAAGAAACAGAGACCTGAGCTGGAGAGATAGCTCAGAGACTAAGAACACCTGCTGCCTTTCCAGAGGTCCTGAGTTCAATTTCTAGCTCACAACCATCTATAATGATATCTGTTGCCTTCTTCTGACTAGTAGGCCTACATGCAGACAGAACACTATATACACAATAAATCAATAAATATTTTTTAAAAAGAAAAATAATGTAAAAAAGAGTCAGAGACCCACTTTTTCTCACCATCAGGAGTCCCCTAAAAATACTAAGCTAATAGCTATAATATATACTCAGAGGACTGGTAGAGACCCAGGTAGGCCCCATGCTTGCTGGTTCCTTCTTTATGAGCTCATATGTACTCTGCTTAGTTGAGTCAGGGGAACTTCTTCTCCTGGTAACCTCCAGCCCCTCTGAGTTTTACAATCTTTCCAACTCCTCTTCTGTGGGATTCCCTGAGCTCTGAGAGGTTGTATTTGATGAAGAACTCCAATTTGGACTTGCCACACAATTTGATCAGACTTTAAACTGTACATTTCATGTAATCCAAATCATTATAATGTTGTAAAACATTATATAAGCATTATGTATATAGTATATATTTTCAGTACACTAAAAGTATACCTAATATTGGTATCAGTTTGAATGACTTAAGATTAATCAGCATTACTGAGTTAAAGCCACTGAAAACAGGATAGTGGCAATTATTTGGGCAGAAAGTCTCAGGCTACAACTAGTGTTACTTCCATAGCTCAGCTCTGTCCTTGAATAAAATTATTTTCAATCTTTTGTTCTGTTGTGTGTGGTCTTTGTCTTTCACATTGTCGCCTGATGATTCAACATGGCCTTTCACAGTTCTGAATCTTACACACTCACACTGTTGTGGTCAAAGAAGGAAGCAAAATAGATGTCACCAAAAAGGTTTCCTCCTAAAATCTACGCTGTTTAAGAAGAAACAATGTCTTGCTAGAACCGTCAGAAGATACCTACATGTGATAGGCCAGCTCTTAGGTCACAGACTTAAACATAGGGATAATATTCCATAGCTCACAGATGTTTTAGACTAATCAGAACTTATCACCCAAGAGTGAGCATTTTGTTATTTATAATGTGGTTTATGGAATGGGAGAAGGGACTCTGGAGAGGAGAACAGCAGGCTGCAGGTGCTATCAAGGGAGAAGTGGGAGAAAGAGAGAGGGGGGAGCTTTAACTCTGGAGGGGGAATGGAAAACACACAGAGGGTGGAGAAAATATAAATAGCACTAAGGATGTTTGAAAAAAACACAGGAAATTATATTTTTGTATTTACCTAAAATTATGTATAACATATTGAAGGGTATGAGTATTCACAGTTTAGCTGAAGTTGTGCCTCTCGTTATTTAATACTCCCTCCAAGAACCATAGTCTATTCAACACAAACCCTAGTAACCAGGCAGGAGGACCCTCCTTTCAAGCGGTTGGTCAGGAGAGTACACGAGACCCTTTAAATAATAGACTATTGTAGTTGTCCTTGGTTGCCTCCCAGAATTTGAAAGTGATTCTGTTTTGCTGATGACACCACACTCTTGAGATACAGGAATTGGAGGAATCAAGATGGGTCTTACTTGAAAGCCTCCTTCCTGGGGACTAACTCTTGTTAGACTGTGTAGTACTAATCAATCTGCCAAGGCACGAAAGTTACTGGTACTCCTGCCCAGCTGTGATGCCTACAAAACGCAAAGATAACCAACATGGCAAGATATGTCCAAAGCTACAAAGGTAGCCCTTGTATTTCGGTGCTAACCAGCAGCTGTCTGATTGGACTGAAGACTTCCTCAGTAGGAGGGAGTTCACGCCCGCGACTGTAAGGCTATCCAGCTACCCATGACTGATGAGGCCATGTAATCTAGACCAGAACCTACTAATGCCACCTTCCTAAGCCAATACAATTTCTAACTGCACTGTGAATACTCATCCTTCTACCCATAGGTAAGTGTAGCTCTCACTCCATATCAAGAAAGCTTCTTTTCCCTGTAGATCATTATAGAAAGCCTGAACTGGCCAAAATTCAAAGAGCAATTGAGCATGTGGTTCCCAGCCCAAACCGACACATCTGCAACACAACCTTATACCTAAGGCTCAGAAAACACCACAGAAGAGGAAGACAGAAAAACTATAATAGACAGAGAGTCAGGATATCTGCTGCTATATGATATGTCTTCTCTATAGGACAGGAAACTTCATCCATGCAATCTCGACCATGTGTAGACTAAATAAAACCAATGCCAATGGAGGAAATTCCACAAGGCTCCTCCCCAGGTGAAGAACGATAGCCAATGAATTAATGACTGCTTCCAAAGGGAGAATCAGTCTTCCCTAAGGAAGATTCCCCCTAAGCACAGGAAGTGTATATTACTCCCTCCAGACTGGGAGAACACTGCAGATTAGAAAATAGAAAGAATGAACGGGGTTTGTGGTTCAAATTTTGTCTTTGCATGTATATCTCCAAATTCTCTACAATGAATATTTAATAATAAATAAAACAACTACCGTAAAGCTCCAAAGGAATTTTTTAACTTAATAAAAAATGCACGAATTAGCTGGCCAAAAAAAAAATTCCTCAATGGTTATAAAAATATAATCCAATAGAACAGGAAGAGCCTTTTGTGACTATACTTCCACTTTGACCTCAGACCAAAATGACTTGATCAATGTGATTTACCTTATAGCTACAGGAAATGTTTGGTTTTTTAAATTTAGGGAACAGTGGAAAGGGCAGAATAAACTAAGTCTAAGCCTGCTCAGACAAGACCAGTACTTGCATCAACAGACACCTCCCTCTTGTAGCTGACTTTTCTCCTGGACACTTGCTCTTTTCTTTGATGTTTGGCGTCTCCGAGTTCCCAATTTCCTGGGTAATGTAGCCAATTTTTAAGTCTCATAAATGCTCTAGATAGCATGAAGGAAAGATGGGGAGAGAAAAGTTAGTGACAGATTTTCTTCGCAGTTTCAAAAGCAGTTGCTGACCTTTGGCGTAGTCATGTTTGCAGCCTTCGAAGGAACTGAGTATTCTCAAGAACGAGTGGAAGCTCCTAAGACTACTACAGACTCACATTTGAAAAGATTTGTTTAGATTTCTCATTACAGAGTGGAATAAAATGGGAATGATGCGGACTGGGGAGCTGGGTCAAAGTTTAAGAGCACTTGCTGCTCTTACAGTAGATCCAGGTTCAGTTTCCATCACCTACCTACCTGTTGTCTCACAGAGAATCAGACATTGGTCTTTTACTTTGGTACCAAGCACAGACAGTGCACACACATACAGGCAGGCAAAACATTCATACCCATAAAAATATTTTAAAAATTGTGATTACAACAATATTTATATGCTTAAACTTACTACCACAAACAGAGAAGTACGTATTCTGCTAGGGTTTTTATTTGACTTTTCATTAAATTGGTCTGTTACTGATGAAGATTTTTTAAATTATAAATACAATTGAAAAACAGCCGTCTTCAGTCTAGATTTTAGAACCACATTTTATTATAGTAGATTCTTTCTGCTCTATGTAAGCATGCACATGTTCCTGCCGTGTGTGTGCATGCATGAGTGCACACACACACATGCAGGCTTGTGGGTATGGAGGTCAGAGGTCAGATTTAACAGTTTTCTTCAATTTTTCTCCATGTTATTCTTTGAAATATGGTATTTCACTCAATCTAGAACTCAACAATTCAGCTATACAGGATGGTCAGTGAGTTCGAGGCTCACCTCCTCCACCTCCCAACACAGGTATTACAGATTCATGCTATTATGCCTGATTTTGTTATGTGCATTCTCATGGATTGAATTCAGATTTTCATGTTTGCTCAGCGAGCACTTAACCAACTGAGCCATCTCCCCACCTCCCAAAATAAACCTTCCAAAAATATATGACAAAATGAAAATGTGTTATATTCAGAGGAGATAGTGTCCAGCCCACTGTTTATACTAAACAGCAAAGTAGATGGGTAGGTAGGTAGGTAGGTAGGTAGGTAGGTAGGTAGGTAGGTGACAGATGGATAATAGATGGATAATTTGAAATGCAGAAGTTGAAGGTTGCCTAGTTGTTCCCAATAGTCATCTCTGAGAATGGAATAAGAAATAGTTTGCCGGGCGGTGGTGGCGCACACCTTTAATCCCAGGACTCGGGAGGCAGAGGCAGGCGGATCTCTGGGAGTTCGAGACCAGCCTGATCTACAAGAGCTAGTTCCAGGACGGGCACCAAAGCTACAGAGAAATCCTGTCTCGAAAAAAAGAAAAAGAAAAAAAAAGAAATAGTTTACTCCATGTACTACTTTTATATATTTTGAGCTTTAAAAATAATAATATATTTGAGTATATTTGTGTCCAGTTGTTGAACTCCAGATTCTGTGAACTCCGGGAGTGACAGCACCTACATCCCTGCTGCTAGGCAAAGGGAAAAGGCAGCATATCCCAGGGATTTGCTGGCCAGACAGTATAGCCGAAATGGTGATCCTCAGGTTCAAGTAAGAGACCCTATCTTAAAATATAAGGGAGAGAAAGCCAAAGGAAGAACTCAGATCCTACATGTGTGCACACATACACATACATGCACATAAACATATACACCGAAGGGTATGTGGAGTAAAAGGGAGCAATCCTAAATATAGGTTCATAATACATAAAATACTTAAGAATAAGTTTAACTGAAGAGGCAAAATCTCTGTGCCAATATGGCTATAAGACATCAGTGGAGAAATCAGATAGTTTACAGGCAAATGGGAAGCCATGCCCTGCATATAAAGGAGAATAAGTAGTAAGATTCTGGTAGAACCTGTCATCCACAGAGTGAATGCAAACCCTATCAAAATTCCAATGATGTTCTTCACAGAACTAGAAAAATAATAAAAATGTGTATAAAAGCACACAAAAAAGTCTAAAAAGCCAATTCATCCTGAACAAAAAAAAAAAAGACACAGCAAGAGGCTAACCATTCTAGAAATACAAGGCAAAACTAAATGAGATATCACCACAGCTTTGTCCTCGTTCTGTATCAGATGACACGTGCTGGTGGGTGGGTGGTAGCTAAGTTCATAGCATCATTATAGAAGACAGTATGGAAGCAAGCTCCTCCCCCAAATGGAAATTAAACTACCATGTATGTCCTGTGCCCAGCAATTCAAATAGTGGGTATACAAACAAGTGATAGGGACAGGGAGGATCATGGAAGGAGGAAGGAGATAAAGGAAGGAGAGAATATAGAAAGAGATCAGAAAGAAATATGTGCAGCTCAGTGCAACTTACTGCAACAGCACTTGTCTTAGTTAGGCTTTCTGCTGTTGTCATAAGAACACCATGAACACAAGTAACTTTGAGAGTAACAGGTTTATTTTGTCTCACATGTCCCAGTCCACCGTGAAGAGAAATTAGGCCAGAAACTCAGGCTAGGAGCCTGAAAGTGAGAGGTGACACAGAAACCACAGAGGAACACTGCTTACTGGCTTGCTCAAGGCTTGCTCAGCCTGCTTTCTAATAGCATCAGGGACCATCAGCCCAGGGATAGCACCACCCACAGTGAGTTGAGACCTCCCACATCAATATTCAATCAGGAAAATGCATCACAAGCTTGTCCACAGCCCAGTCTGGAAAGGGCATTTTCTCAACTGTGGCTCCTTCTTCGAAACTGACTCTAGCTTGTGTTAAGTAGACATAAAAGTAGTCAGTACACTATTTATAATAACGGAGAAACAGAAACAACCTCAGAGTTTATTAAGGAATGGGCATGTATGCAGCACGTGTATACAATGGTAGAGTAGTCGGTTGTGAAAAGAAAGAAATCCTGTCATTTGCATCAGCGTGAGTGGGTTTGGAAAACATTATGGTAAATGAAAGAAGCAAGGCACTAAAGACAAAGAACACATGGTCTCGCTTCCATGTGGTGTTTTGAGAAGAATGATAATTATCAAAGGCTGGGCAGCATAAAGGGAGATTAAGCCATGGAAAGATTGACCAACAAGTACTAAGCTACAGTTTGCAAAGAGAATGAAATTCTGATGTGTTGTTGAACATTAAGGTAACTCAATCTACGGAAAAACTACATCAGTACTACATCTTAAAAACTAGAGGAGAGGATTTTGAATACTTTTTACCATAAAGCAACAACAGTTTGAAGAGACCGACATGTTTAACCATACACAAACATTTTTTAATGTGTGGATTTATCAATGCATTATTTTATACTCGTTAGCATATATAATTCTTATGCTTTTAACTATTAGCTAAAAACAGATTTATTTTTAATTTTATAAAACAGTGGGAATAAATGTGTTATATGATTTTAAATAAAAGAAAATCAAAGCTTGTTTCTTGTGAAACAGCTTCAAAGACTTTGAACCTGGGCCAGGACTGGCAGTGGATACATGACTTTAACCTCAGCACTTGAAGCAGAGGCATGTAGATCTCTGTGTATTCAACATTTGCCTGATCTACATAGAGAGCTCCAGGCCAGCCAGGGCTGCGAAGTGAGACCCTATCTCAAAATAAAAAATAAATAGATAAAACACAAATATTCTGAAGCAGCTATGCTCACACACATGTCAATCGTGGAAGCCAATCTTTGTTTGGTCTATCTTTTTCAAGCCCAAGCAGGAAATAAGAAGTGTTGCTTCTGCTGAGAAGGATGGAGTTTTGCCTGAATCCTGCCTCTCAAATTTAAAAACAAATTCCAAGCGGCCAAAGAAAACATATTATTTTGAAAATGTAGTTCATTTTCCAAGGACGTTATTATTTTCTGCCTCACACAGTATGAGATTTCATGTGGTAGCCCATGCAATTTTTACAGCTAAACACATGGTCTGAGGACAGAATATAGTTGTGGTCTGTACAAAGCCCGAAGTCTTAACCAGGATAGCATGCTGCTTTTCTTCCATGTCTGAGAGAGACTAAGAAAGGCTCTCCTGATTTAAGTATGCTGGGCCTCGTTCTTCATAGCTCAAAAACCAAGTCCACATAAATTCATTATCTTTAAAAATACTTGGGATTGAAATTCTGATCAAAGTGTGATGCCCACATTCATTTTTAGCCATCGAAATGTTCCGTTCTATCTTTACGCACCTTGGTTTCTGGCTGTAATCCTTCCCCCATCCTCTAACCCTCGCCCACTTGGAAGAATTGTTGGGATTTAAGTTTGAGCCAAAAAAAAAAAAAAAAAAAAAAAAAAAAAAAAAAAAAAAAAAAAAAAAAAANAAAAAAAAGCTAAAAAGGCTAGGAAGCACTTACAGATGGAGATAATTAGCATATTAAAATAGGCCAGCCAGGTTTTTTTTTTTTTTTTTAATCAGGAAGTAGAGGGGTAAGTGCTCTTTCTGGCAAGGCTATAGAAGCTGTGTGGACAGAGGAAATGCGATTCAAACTAGTATGAGATTGGTATTTTCCTTGAACCAGGTTTCAAAAGGCTAAAGCTGGAGTTCCTTTGACTGAAAACCAAGAAGCTGTCTGACTGAGCAGGGGCCTCCCTTGAAATTCTGCTCCAAGAGCACTGTTTTGAATTTTGTTTGAAAGTCTTAGAATGGGAGCTACTTGGTTTCGGAAGACACAGGATAAACACGGAGAACTTCATTGCTCCCTAATGTGTGGTGGAGGAAGTGTTGTTCTGGCACCGCCTCCCTCTGAAAGGGGATTATAGAAGCAAGTGAGATGGGAAAGGAGGCCCTGGAACAAAACCTCAGCTCCTTGGGCATTTTTTTGCCAATTCTACAGCAACAGCCTGAGGCTGATTTGGGGTTCAACCTCGATCAATGGGGTGTGCCTAATTGCCAGAAAATTTACTGTGGTTTCCGGAAATAGTGATGTAGTCAGACCTTCAGCTTATGCGTCTTAGGCAGCTTATTGGAAACAGACGTAAAGAGCCATCATGAAGCAGGGCTTTTTAATGGGTAATATGGCACATGCTGAATATGGTACATCCCCGTAGGCCAGACACATTATAACACTGGCCAAGAGTGAACATGCTTTAATTCCCGTGGTCATCTACAAGAACAGTAGACTCACCATGGTCTTCCCATCTGCAAACATTTGTTACTACCTTATACAGTCTTTTTTTTTTTTCTTCAGCAAATAATTAGTACAAAGAAATGTGCAGAGATGTAATGGAGCTTCCATGAAACTCAAAGACGGAAGACGAAGCTGAGTACCTTTCCCACTAACCTACTTAGAGTGAAAAGATCCGGCCAAAAGATTCTTGTCAAGGCCTTCAATGATGAGTTTCATTGTCAGGAAACCTTTCCTTCTGTCAAGATGAAGTCTCAGGTATGCAACTGTGTGGAAGATTTCAAATAGACTATTCTTAGCTCTACTGAATAAATAGGTTTGCTTGGTAGTGGTAGTAGTGATAGTGGAGGTGTTGTTGTTGGTGGTGGTGGTGTTATGTGTGTGTGTTTCTTGTTTTCCTTTTCTTGGGTTTTTTTTTCTCACATAAAATATTCTGATTATGGTTTTCCTTCCTTTACTCTTCCACAGAGTTAAAGCCAATTTCTGTTTATACACAGTTAACTCAAGTCACATGAATGCACACACACACACACACACACAAAACTGGACTTGGGAGAGGTGGATGCTCTGGTGGGCAGGGCCGAAAGCATGCCATTACACAAAACACATATGTAGCAGAGTCAATAAGAGGAATTTGGAGACAGAAACATAAGTAAACTGTGAGACTAGGCAATGAATACCTTAGTAAAGATGGTGGGGCTTGATCATTTGCCCTGCCCTTGATCAAGATGGTGATGAGGTCACCTGACCTTAGTCAAAATGGCGGTGGTCATGTGTTGTATAGAGAAACCACATTTTCAGAGCCACAGAGGGAATTTTAAACAGATACAATTAACAAGAGAGACATAGAGGCCATGTTGAACACACATTTAAAACAGAATTACGTCCATGTGGCCACACCATTTACACGTTCTTTCATACATGAAGTAGACAGGACAATCACTCAGCACCATGAGCCACTGAGCTGGCAGCTGCAACTGGGAGTGAAGGCTGGAACTGGAAACAGCTGCTTTGCAGATCTGACTAATCTTGCAGAACCAGTGATAGTGGTGGCAGAGATAGAATAGAAGGAATAGGAGCAAGAAAAGAAATATGAGCAAGAAAAAGGGCATTTTGAGGTGGGTGGGAATGGGGCTGCCCAGCAATAGAAAAAGCAGACAGGCGTGAGATGCAGGCGGGACACTGGCTGTCCTGTTTGCTGATAGTAATTAGAAAGCTCCCTCATTAGGTTGTCATTTAAGGGCACATAGGTCACTTGTTACAGCAAAGGTGGGTAACGTTAGGAATCTGTAAGTAAGGCAGAGGTTTTAAGGTCTGTAAAAGACACCATGGAGGCGGCTGGATGGATAGTTTATGATGGTTTGTTTTCCACGGCTAAAAATGTGAAAAAGACGAAAACCCAAAGGCAACTAATCAGGACATCTCCTGAATTCTACAAGGGTTGAGAGATAGGCCAAGCCAATTTTAAGACCCGTCGGTGTAGTGAGGAGCTGCGGGCTGCGTTCCTGCTGCCCGGCTTCTGGCTGCCTGGCTAGCTTATGCCCCGAAATAACAATATGGAAACTGTATTCTTTTAAACACTGCCTGGCCCATTATATCTATCCTCTTCTTGGCTAACTCTCACATCTCGACTAACCCATTTCTAATAATCTGTGTAGCACCGCGAGGCAGTAGCTTACCAGGAAGGATCATCCATCTTGGGTGGGAGCTTCATCGCACCTGGCTCCATGGCATCCAACCTCACTTCCCTTCTTCCCAGCATTCTGTTCTGTCTACTCCACCCACCTAAGGGCTGGCCTATCAAATGGGCCAAGGCAGTTTCTTTATTAACCAATGAATAAGCACAAACAGAAGACCTTTCCACATCACATCGGTACAGGAACTGAGGGCCAGAAAGGACCACTTCTGAGTGGTTGGATAGAGGACAAAAAGTCCAAACAGTGGCAGTGACAGTGGTACCAAATCTCAGTCTTTAGTCATGGGGAACAACCAGAGATTAATGTGAGCAAAAGCCAACTTGGAGAAGGGAACCTTACCATTTATAGCAATGGAGCAGGTACAGAATGTTGGAAAATGGTCTGTGTCCCGGGTCCCTATGTGTTCTCTGCCAGCTTGCCCACCCGCAGGCAGGAGGGAACGTGGAGAGAACCTGGATGTGTCATGCACCAATGTTATCATTTATAAAGGCATGTAAATGACCTGAGGCCGGTCCCACAAGGGGTGAGGGATGGTGGCAAGTCACCCAAGGTCTCTATGGGGCAGTGAAGAGTCACCCAAGGCCTTGGAGGGTCCCCTGGTGGGTGGACTGAAGCTTTGGTGGGAGACAGACAGATATGCCATACAGAGAGAGTTTGAATATAGATTTTATTTAGTGGGTTATGTAGGGGAAAGAGAAAGGGATGGGGGAGGGGAAAGGAAGGGAGAAGAGAGAGAAGCAGTAGTTACCTCTTCAGAAGAGGGACAGAAAGAAAGTGGGCTGGACAGGAGACAGGAGATCCAAGGGGGAGATTGGGAGTGGGTGGGGCTTATCTCTTAAAAGGACACACGGTAACCAGGCCACAGACCAGGTCAGCATATTGTAACACACGCTTCCTTCCAGATCCTTTCCATTTCTGTCTCTCATTAGAAAAGAGCAGGCTTCAAAGAGATACATTAAAATACAACCAAATAAAATATAAGATAAAAGAAAACTATCACATTAAAGTTGGACAGGGCAAACCAAGAGAAGGCAGATGCTATCAGAGACCCACTCACTCACACACTTGGAATTCCATATTAATCATGATTTCCAAATATCACAAAACTAGAACCAATCTCCACAGGTGTTCCTGACACTCCCTTTATCCTTCACAGCCATGAATGCGCAGTCACAGTCACCCTGTAGAAAGACTATGATCACCAAGGCTTTCAAGTGAAGGAAGAATTCCTCCACCAGGTAAATGAAGCTGGGGTGGGGGTGAGCATAGATTTGGAATGATGAGAAAACTTGGGGAAGAAGCAGACCAGAAAATGAAGTTAGTGAGGTGAACCAATGTACCACTTGAGGAGCCTTGTGCTCTGCTTCGCCCCACTAACGTCCCTCTTCTGGGTTTCTTCTCAAAGACAAGCCCATAGGAAACATGGGGAAGCGGCTTCCACGCTTATAGGGTCAAGTATATCTGCACAGGACAGGAAGCGCAGTGCAGCAGCCATGGAGCTGATTGACAGCCCAGAGGCAGCCCTTCTGGGTCTCCTACCACCATCACCATGTGTGAATTTCACCTGACCTCCTCGAGATTCATGAGTGTGGTATACATCTTCCTGGTGACAAGATGCAGGATTCTTCACGTGAAAAACTGTGGCTTGGGCGTCCCTTAACTGGCCCGGGCAGTTTCCTCAAAACTGCACCACTGTTTGGCTTTTCCTGCTCTGAGAATTCTCCCCAGTTGCCATTCTCCCTTTCAAAATTATAAACACAACAATCCCTGCTCTTGTTTAGAGGCAATACTTCATCTCTCATATCAAAGGTATGACAGTTAAGTCAGGGTAAGGCAAGGGACTAGAAGCTGATTATTCCCCCCCCCCAAATCTACATGTCAATGCTTTAACCCCACAGTGAAAGCATTTAGAGATAAACCTTTAGGAGGTACTGATTTTTGGATGAGATTATGAAATGAGGCCTATGTGGAAATAGTCTTTATTTATCTCTGTTGCTAGAATTAAACACCATGGATAGACAAAAACAACTTACAGGAGGAGAGGACTTATTTGGCTTATATGTCTGATGTGGGATTCCCCTCTGTATGCTATGAATATGTTTTATTACTGTTGGTTATTAAAGAAGTTGTTTCAGCCAATGGCTTAGTAGAGTAAAGCCAGGTGGGAAACCAGAACAAAGATATAGAGAGAAGTAGGCAGAGTCAGGGAGACACCCTGTATCTGCCGAAAGAGATGGATGCCAGAAGCCTCCCAGAACCAGTAGGACACTGCCTTGTGGTGATTCACAGATTAATAGAAATGGGTAAATTTAAGATGTAAGAGTTAGCTAGAAATATGCATAAGCTATTAGTGTTGTAATTAATATAGTTTCTGTGTTGTTATTCGGGTCTGGGCAGCCGGGAAATGAATAAGTAGCCTCTGCCTACATATGTCCATATCATGGTCCATCACTGAGTAAAATCAGGGCAGAAACTCAAGCAGGAATCTGAAAGAAAAAATGGAAAGACATTACATTGTTTGTGGTTCACTTTCAAGATCATTCTTAGCTATCTTTCTTATATATCTGAAGATCATCAACGTAGGAATGTACTGAATTGGCGGGGCCTTCTTATATTACTCAACAATCAAGATGGTCTTCCACAGATCTGAACAATCCCTCCGTGGAGCCTCACCTCTCTTCCCTGACAGACTTATATAATAGGCTTATTTTTATTAACTCCCTTCCTAGGAGGTATGGAGTTTTCTTTCTGTTTTTCCAAGAATAACGACTTGTAATTGGCTCCTTAACAACAGAAAGGCTACAGTTTATATTGTAGCAACCTGGCCCCTTATTTGAGTGTTATCAGTGACATTGTGTGTGTGTGTGTGTGTGTGTGTGTGTGTGTGTGTGTGTGTGTGTGTGTTTATTTCTGTGTGTACAATAAGGATTATGGGGAACTGTCACTTTTTAAACCTAAACATGGTTCTTTTTATCCTTTTGCCATAAGTGGAGTCTTGAACTTCCTCTTATGCTGTTGGTCTTTATAAGTCAATCAAAAATATAAAAAAAATCCTCTTCTGAAATTCCTCTGTTAGCTACAAAAGTGTTTTAGGCATGCTTATAATATTTATCTCTTAATTTTAAATCTGTGTTACCTCAATGCTCGTTTATTTAAATTCCTACCTTAGTTTAGCATTTATAAAGTATTGCATCTGCCCACACATAAACTCTCTGTGAAGTTAATTTAGCCAGCCCATCAGTCCTGGTAATGAACTAGGTACTGACAGCCTTGTAGTTGGTCTCATTGCTTTATAATGTATACATCTTTTTGCTGCTGCTGAAAAATTTCCTGCAGACTCTTTGGAGTTTAAAGAAGCACATTGAAATGCTTGAATACAAATTGAATTTTTAAAACACCATAGAAAGTTTCATTCTTTCTCATGCATGATTGACTAGACAGACTTTGAATTGGAAAAAAAAAAGGTGTCGGGGGGGGGGGGGCTCAAAGAAATCTTTGAATAGTAGGAAGAAGTGCTCAAAAGCAGAAGAATTCAGCCCTTGAATGTTGATGCTCTTTCCTGCTATACCACATGTGGCAGATGAGAAATAGGTCTCAAAACTGCAAGTTAGCCGGGCAATGGTGGCACACGCCTTTAATCCCAGCACTTGGGAGGCAGAGGCAGGCGGATCTCTGTGAGTTCGAGGCCAGCCTGGTCTACAAGAGCTAGTTCCAGGACAGGAACCAAAAGCTACGGATAAACCCTGTCTCGAAAAAAAAAAAAAAAAAAAACCTGCAAGTTAATTGACCCTTATTCCTGAGAAACATAGTGAAAATGAGAACTTATAACCATTATTGTCATTACTTTAATTTATACTTGTTAAAATTACGAATTTTGCCAAGACTAGAACTTAAACTAAAAGCAGTGGCGAGCAGAGGAGCAGCACTATTATTGGGTGAACACAAAAATCTGTCACAGTCCCCCATCCATCCACAAGTTCTGACAGCCACCCAACAAACTGAGAAAATGTTTGAATGCATTTATCAGGTTTTCCTAAGTGGTATAACCCTTCTAAGTCCATGAGATAGAACCTATAACGAAAAGAGTAAGTTGTTAAAATTTCAAAGGACTGATAAATCCCAACAGATTCATTTCCCCTTATGAGACACTCTAATTTCGTGTCATGAAACCAAAGCAAGCTAGAAACAGACTGGCATGCTTCCAAAAAGGTTGCATTTCTTCACTATATGTTTTAAAATCCTTGTGAAAGACATGGTCCACATCTGACCTCCCAATGACTTGATTCACCACAGTGATGATACTATTCTGTTAGATGTTACTTTTCACCCTATCCCATTATCAGGAGCTAAAATGCAAACTAGGCATCCCGGTTCTACCTGAAGGAAGGAGAAGCATAGAGGCCTCTAATGCTAACATACTTTGGAGAAGATCACATACCGAGGATTCTCATGTAAGCGGAGGCTTCTCAGTAAGAATCCAAAACTACTATCACCTTAATTTTTTTTAAAAAAAAAAAAAGTCTCTTAAGCCTCTCCATGTGCTCAGAAATGAATCAGTAAGAAAGTGTGGCAAAATGAAAAATAGCCAAGTATGTGAAATGAGGGTTGGAAATCTGAAGACATCCTACTGATGTAATATGCTAGAACTCAGTCCTGTGTAGAAGGAGTCTGTTCGTTGGTTCTCAGCTGCCTAGATCCAAAATAATCACTCAGAAACTATATTATTGAAAACACTCCTTGGCCAATAGCTTAAGCATATTTCTAGCTCACTCTTATCTCTTAAATTGACCAATTTCTATTATTTTATATTTTACCATGAGGGTTATGACCTACTAGAAAGGTTCCAACTTTCATTTTGTGTTTCTCCTCTGGCAGCTCCATGGCATCCCTCCGACTCCACCTTCTTTCTCCCAGCATTCAGTTTAGTTTTCCCCACCTACTTCTATTCTACCCTATCACAGGCCAAGGCAGATTCTTTATTCATTAACCAATAAAACAGCACATGCAGAAGGACTCCCCATACCAGTCATGTTCTCTCCCTTTTATAGCTTTACTATTAAAGAAATAGAAAGGGAGTTGGATCCTGTGTGTCACAGGGGACAGTTTTCTGTATTATTATTTGAAAGTCATTTAATCTGTCTTTAAGGATGGTTTGGGGGAAAATCCTTGCACTAGAACAGCAGTTGTCAACCAGTGGGTCACAACCTCTTTGGCAAACCTCTCTCTCCAAAAATATTTACATTATGGTTCATAACAGTAGCAAAATCACAGTTATGAGGTAGCCACGAAAATAATTTTATGTTGGGGGTCACCACAACATGAGAAATTGTATTAAAGGGTCACAGTGTTAGAGAGGATGATAATGCTTCTAAATCAAAAGATCATTGACAAAAAAGAAGGAGGAGAAGAAAAGGAAAGGAGACAGGAAGGAAGGGTAAGATGAAAGAAAGGAAAAGAAGAGGAAGAGGCATTTAAGAGCCCTAGAACACAGATAAGAATTCTTTTAAAATAAAATCGGTAAGGATTACAATGATGATGGTGATGATTTGTACTTAGTAAATACTTGGTTGACCCCAGGACTTTGCTAAACGTTATTCCTTTGATTTCACCTGGTAGGTGGCATCACTGTCCTACCACTGTCCTACTTCATAAAGTCATTTTCCTAAGCCAACACACAAACACAAAAGCCCAGAAGTCAAGATGAAAAGCTAACACTTGATTCTTTGCCTACTTGGACCGTGATTTCATATTCATAAGTTCCCAGGGATTTCTAATGTGGTTCCTTAAAACCTGCCAAACTGATGTCCTGCTTTAACTCAGTGATCCACAGTGACTCTTGTTGGACACTGTCAACTAAGTGTTCTCTGTGTGTAGGGGTCACCAAAAAAACTCCAGTGAATTAAAAGTTACTGAATAGTCAGAGTGTGGCCACCATGACTCGCAGGTATTCGTGGGAAACAGAGGATGGCACTCTTACCCTGCCCCTCAGGAATCTCTGTACTTCCTAAAAATAAGAAAATAGTTATATGAGAACTAGTGCCAGTATCATTCATGAATAATAAGCAAAGCAGCCTGCTGAAAGCAGAAATAGTGACCAGGACAATACCCAGAAGAATTAAAGAAGTCTGACAGCATTCAGGGAAGAAATGATATGGAAGCCATAATGGGAAGGGTCAGTGCCTCTGGGGGAAAAAAAAAAAACCCTTAAGTGAAGGACCCATGAAAAGAGAAGAGAAGCACTGACAATAACAAGGATTTCCTCTGTTTTGTCTCCCTTTTTGTCAACAGGCATGAGCTACCTGTCAGAGACAGCTCACAGTGCACCTTTAGCACTGCCCTGATGTATTTAGTGAAGCTATCTTCTCCCCTGCTGATAAGCGATAAATGAAAACTTCTGTTTACTGCAGTTACTACTAGTTGCACAACAGTTTATTCCCATGCAGTTCAAGTCTTTCCCTCACCATGGACTGTAGCAAGCTCCTCCCCTTCTCGCCCGGGATTTCTTTCCTCTTCTTCCCTCACTCCATCATGTTTGCCAGCCTCCAAAATTTCTGGCCTTCCAGATGTGCAGCCAAGAGTGATAGCAAGAATTAAGAGAGCAGAGGTTCTGTGTTTGTAGGACAGCAGCACACCCTTGGCTTGGCATTCCTTTACAGCTGATAGTACTAAGAGTTACCTTGCAAATCCTCTGTTTCTCAACAAAACACCCACCTAAGGGGCTCGGTGATTAAAAGCACTTTCTTCTCTTACAGAGGACCCATGTGGTGGCTCACAATCATCTGTAACTCCAGATCCAAGGGATACAAGACCCTTTCTGGCCTTGACAGACTCCTTAACCCAGGTTGTACATATAAACTATACAAACACATATATATATACACACAAAATTAAAGATAATTATTTATTTAGTAAACACCTGACAATCTCTGGCCCCAGGTGCTACCTAGTAACACACTTCTCTTAACCTCTCGCAATGTAACGATACTTTCAACTCATCATCTAAAAGAACCTAAAAATACAAGACTGACCCTTGTATCCATGGCCTACAACACATTCACAGAAAATGCATACTTCATCTTAGCCCAACTCTGAGAGCTCTGGAAGAGTCCCAAATATAACCACTCTGACTCAGCTGCCCTGATAATCTTTCACACTTGAGATTCCTTAGGAGATTCAGACACTGGTCCACTTCAACCTGAAGGAATACTTATCTGGCTATCAAAGTATGTCAGCGGAAGAACCGTCCTGACGAGAGGGGCAGGCATCTGTCAGAACTTGCCCTTATAGGAGTGATGGGACCTCAGCACAGTTCTGCAAAAAAGCATCTTAAGAAGTCACTCTGCAACCCTCGTCTCATGCTTGGATGTTCCTGCTTAAGATGAGGAGACTATGAATGAGCTTCTCCTATTCTTACTTAGAAGCCATGTTACATGACTCCAACTTAAAATAGGTGGGTGTCTATTGTTTTGAAACCTAAACTTCCATTTATACAAACTTTTCTATAACATATTGCATATGTTCTATATTTAATAGTTTCCATTTTTATATAGACCCAATTGTCTAAAAGACATTTGCATTCCACTTATGTCTAAATTATGTTGGCATGAGCTTCAAAACCTCAAGTGTCCCCAAGGTATTTTAGGGAGTTTACCAAAAGGGTGTCACACACATGGCCACAGCCCGGTCTATAACTGTGTGGTGTCTGTGTTTTCCATCCTTTGCTGTTCTCACCTATAATTTTCCAAATTCTCTGTTTCCAGATTTGAAGGGTGTCAGGTCATGGCTGGGTTCCAAGGGGAAACAGAGGAAATGGTCTTCTCCTCACATATTGCTAACCAAGCCTCTAAAGTGATTCTTTCACAGAAATTAACTGTGGGACATCTCCTACTTTCCGGAATCCTCCAAATCAGTTTAATACCCTCCCCTTTCAAAAGTAAAACCTAAAAGAGCGCCATTATTTTCCTGACCATTCCTTTTCTTGCCATGGGTAGCATAACTTAGTGTAGGGCCAAAGCCACTCCTATCCTTAGCTCCCCACAGCCACAACCTCCACAAACCAAATTCCTTCCTTATTTTTCCTCTCGGCCCAGCAGAAAACAGAAATGTCCACACATGTTGATGGATGGCAGGCAAGGGAGGGCACATGTACCACTGGTCATTTCTGACTCATTGGTCTGAAAACAAAGGATGCCCACAATTATCTTGCTTATAATTTTTAAACTTAAAGGCCATTCTGGAGGGGGAAAACAGCAAAGTAAATGAAAATATATCTAGTTTATGAAAGAGAAATTATAAATATGTAAATAAATAAAGTGAAAAACATGTCTCCAGTAAGACCCCACGGAACTGATTCATGTAAGAGGCTACTTTCAATATGAGAACTTATTGGCTGGGAAAAGAGGTACAGAAGGTTTCTTTTCAACAGAATTTTATTTTCCATTGTTTAAGTGTTTTACATGTGCTTATATTCTCTATTCAATATACATTCTGAAAGACTATTCAGTGAAAATACTTCTAATTCCCCAACTTGAAACTGTTGCCTATATGTCTTTATTAGCTCCACTGAGAAAGTATTTCAAATGGAGGGCAGTGAGAAGAGGATTTTCTTTTTTCTTCTTTTCATGGTTAATCACTTCTTCAGAGCAGGGATATTCTTTTACAAAAGATGTCATTCTAAAGATTCTCTATTGCACTGTATTCTAACAAATATAAATTCAGCAAGTCTCCATGTCACCGAGGAATTTAGGCAGTGATGAAACACAGAGTGGCTGACTCTTTCTAATATGGATTCTTCAGCAGTTCCTGATGAATCCTGCCAAGGTTCTTTTAAATGAACAATATCAAAAGTTTCAAGCCAAGAGCACACATTTCAACTTTATTATCTTATACATTTTTAATTTGCCTGTTCTAAATTTATTTATGGTATGCCTAAGTGTACTTCTACTTCCAATGCATGAATGTATCACTCAATCACTTGTTCAAGTTTCTCTTGGGATTTCCTAACCAGGTAGTATGAAAATTGTTTCATGTAAAAATGAAGACGTTAATTTGTTGTCTTTATGAAACTCAAAGAATATCACAGGCATTGAAATGTTGCCTCCTTTTCCCAAATCTTTAGAAATCGAGCTACAGAAAGGTAAGAATGTTGCAAGGGAATGATATGGTCATTAATTTGGGAACTAATCTATATAATCAACACATGGAGTTATAAATAAAATATGACAACAAAGACATTATTACTATATACTCTCACAGGCAAAAATTAGAAACTTCATTTTCTCTTCTTCCCACTAGGTCCAAGGTGTGACTAAAGATCCTATTCCTTTTCTTGAATTAGGAATATAGATAAGTCTGTTCTACTTTAAGCATTTTTTGCACACATGCACATACACAGAGAGAGAGAGAGAGAGAGAGAGAGAGAGAGAGAGAGAGAGAGAGAGAGAGAGAATGGGGAAACATGGGCTCATACATGCATACATAGAGATAAACTGGTACATAGACATAACCCACACACATGGAGACACACACACATGGAGACACACCCACAACTACTCCCACGACTCTCATCATCTAGCTCCAGGTTCTCAAGAAACAGGGATCCACAGGGCTAACCTGGTGGCTCTCTTCCCTTCCCTCCTCTCCCTCTGGACTTTTCTCCCTGTTCTACCACATCCATTAATGGCTCTCCTCAGAAACCCTGTTCATTCCAAAGTCAGAAGCCATATATACCCACCGTTCTCTGCCTTCCTCACCTCTCTTAGTGTCTGACCTTGGGAAAACACATTTGTCGGTTGTAGGGATAAGTCCCACCACTTAGGGGGCGTGTTCACCTCAGGCTAAAGTTTTCCTATAAATTTGGCGAGCGTGCTCCCAGCGCTCGCTTCTGCTTTCCTGGTCTCCACGGGAACGGTGGTTCTGTAAGTCTATTCCTCCATTAAAGCTGTCTATATTTTGACAATCTGTCTGCATTCGCTTACGCCGTTACAGTCGGTGAATTTCAGGGAATTACGATGCCATTGCTTTTCTCTACTTTTCTGATTACTTGTTGTCAGTTGTTGGGTTTGGGAAACATGGCACAATTTTATAATTGTTACTATATATTCATATATTCATATATTTATATAGGGATATTTCTAGACGATACAAAGAATACAGCATTTCTTTTTTCATGGAGCTTGCAAGCAAGTGGAGAGGAAAGTCAATAAAGCCAGCAATTATCATAAAAGCAGTAAGTATCAGGACTAGAACTGTACAGAGGCCAAATGGGGACAGAGCAGAAACACCTAACCCTTTGAAGGATGGACAGAAATTATCCCAGAGAAATGCTGTGTAGGTCTAAGTCTAAAGGGTAATAGCCACACAGAGAAAGGGTTTACTCCAGAATGAACTAGACAAGCAACAGACCCTTTTACAGGTGTCGTGGGACCTCATCATAAGAAGTACAAATAAAGCTGCAAGAGAGTTTGTTGGTGATGGAGCTCCAGGGGTAGGAAGTCAGAAACAGTGAAAATATGAATGAATAAAAGGAGGGACATAGAAGAGTGGGTTGGCAGCAAAGGAGAGGAGAAATCCACAGAGGGACTGTTGTGTTCAGGAAACACGGACAATACAGGGGGGCATTCACTAAACACATTTTTCCCAGCTTGATTTTTACTATTACATTGTTTCATTGGTAATTAAAACTGACGGAAAATCTTCAGCCCCAAGTTTCATGGATAGTTCTTTGTAAGAGAAATAATAGACTCATGAATAAGCTTCCACCATTCCTAAGAAATAACATTTTTGATAGGCTCACTAGCATAACTGAATCTCTTTGTTAGAAAAATAGGTGACCTTTCCTCTGCAGTGTAGCTTTAGAATGGGAGCAGGGCATACAAGTGAACACAGAGTGCATGGCAGACCTAAGCCACATGCTTTGTGTGCGTGTTTAGTTAATCCCCCCAAGAAGCTATGTATTATTGTCTTCATGTTACTGGTGAGAAGTCTAGGGGCCAGAGGTATCAAATAAACTTGTCTGGGTAGCATATGTAATGAGAGTAGGAGGCAGAATTTGAGCCTTAAATGTGTAAGTAAGTCTTCGTATGGTTGTTAGGTGAATTTCAGCTACCTTAGACTGCCCTGCAGAACTATCTAATCTACTTAGTTTTAGGGTAGAGACTTCACACTTGCTACATGATAATACCATATCCTTCTCTGCCAGAACATGCCCTGGAAAATAGTATAGATGTCTGCTTCAGCAAGGTTTTAACATACTCTTAATTTTAATGTTTGTTCTCTGTTTCTTCTATATCATCATAAATGTTGTAACCATAGATAGTTTTGCAATATTTTTATATGTGCAATGTATACAGTATTTTCTCACAGTGTGATTATCAAATTTGTAGTAAAGGAGAAAGAAGTTCTTGGATTAATAGTCATATTGCTGAGAATTTGTGTATATTTGAATGATGGGTATTACCAGTGAATGAAAAAGGAAAGATGGGTCCCCTTTAGGTAGAAGTACATTTTCTGTCTAACAACATGTGTAATAGTAGACTGAGATAAAATGAAGCAATTTCTCTTGGGTATTTAAGGCTGTATGGGAAGTAAAAGAAAGCACACTATGGGAGTTAATGCTTTGTCTCTCAACAGGGGCCCCGGCGAATCTATCTTTGTAGAAAATAATCCCACTCTTGGAAAATAAACCCATCTAATATAAAATGCATAAGCACAAAAAGAAAAGAAGTAGCATTGTTAATCACCTTCACCTCAACCAGTTGAATCTCTCTTTTTCTTAATTTCATATTTGGTTTGGTTGCTTGATTTTTCAAGACAGGGTTTCTTTGTGTAGCCTTGGCTGTCCTGACACCAGCTCTATTGACCAGGCTGGTCCTGTACTCATAGAGATCTGACTGCCTCTTCCTCCCCAGTAATGGAATTAAAGGCATGTACTGCCACTACCAACTGTCATCTACCTTTGTTTTGTCTTGAATGTTATGCATATGGGTGTTTTGCATGCATGTGTGCCTGTGCACCATGTGTGTGCAGTGCCCACAGAGTCCAGAAGAGGGTGTCATCTCTCCTGGAACTGGAGTTACAGATGGGTGTGAGCCATCATGTGGGTGGGTGCTGGGAATTAAACTCGGAACCTCTGGAAGAGTAGCCAGGCCTCTTAACATCCAAGTCATATCTCGAACCCCTTAATTTCTTAATTTATTTTATATTTATGTATGTTTTGTCTGCATGTATGTATGTGCATGGCTAGAGTTCATGGAGAGTAAAACAGCCACACTGATCAATCTTACAGACCAAGCAGTGGTGACATACACCTTTAATCCCGAGACACCCTGGTTTGCCATAGAAATCAGGTGATAGTGGTGCATGCCTTTAACCCCAGCCCTAGAGAGGAATGTAAAACAGGAGGAGACAGCTCTCACACACAATTTCATTCTGAAATTCCTGGAGGCAGGATCACCACTTCAGACTAAGGTAGAAGTAAGAGCCAATGGCTGGCTGTTTTGCTTTTCTGACCTTCTTTTGAGCCCCAATTTCTGTCTCCGGGTTGTTTTATTAATCATGCTACACCTCTGTAAGAGCAAGTGCTCTGAACCACTGAGTCATTTCTCCAATCCCCAGCTGAATCCCCCTTATAGGTACAGCCTTCTTTCTTTCTTCTTTCAACCAAATGTCTAGTTCAAAGGTTACAGGCAAGCATAACTAGAGTGTGCCGTTTATGTGCATGGTTGGGTTGAAATGCCAATGAGTTGGGGAATCCAAATTCCTAACATATCTTAAAAGAACAAAACTTTTTTCCTTGTTTTTCAAATTGAGTTTAACTATAGGAATCTTTCTTGAAAGTTATCCTGGGCTTACTTTGTTATGTTTGTTTTTTGCTTTTATATTTGAGACAGGGTCTCATGTAGCTCAAGCTGACCTCAAACTCAATATGTACCTAAAGCTGTCCTTGGACTACTGGTCCACTGGCTTTCTTCCTCTGCAATATGATATTCCTGATATAGACCAACATATCGAATTTATTCTGGAGACTGAGCTCAGAGGCTCATGTATATTAGGTAAGCACTCTACCAAATAAGCTCTATCTCAACCCTTGAATTTATACTTTGATTGCTCTTTCTTTGTATCTCAGCTATTGCAAGTATTTTTACTTCCTTTCCCTAGTTTCTCATGATCTCGTCTAAATAAACGCCAGAATCACAAAATTTTAAAAGTGACCTTTGTATCCTCTGTTCCACCTTTCTCATTTTGTTAATGATATAGAAACTGAAGCTCCTGGAGATCAAAGGACTTGTTTGTGATCTGTTCAGAGATATTCATAGCCCAGTGTATAAACCCAGTAGCTAACTGCACAAATTATCATTAGTAAATTTGTGGAAGTCAAAGAGTTCTCAGAGCCACAACTGAGAGAGCATCCTCTCCAGAAAGTCAAAGCCTTGCTACCAATACTGGTAAGGCCTCTGTTGGTGTGAAGAGACACAAAGACCACGGCAACTCTTATAAAGGAACACATTTAATTGGGACTGGTTTACAGTTTCAAAGGTTTAGTCCATTATCATGGTGGGAAACAAGGTAGTACACAAGCAGACATGGTGCTAGAGAAGGAGCTGAGAGTTCTACATGTTGATCTACAGGCAGCAGAAGCAATTGTGACACTGGACATGGCTTGAGCATAAAAGACCTCAAAGCCTGCCCCACAGTGACACGCTTCCTCCAACAAGACCACACCTACTCCAACAAGGCTGCATTTCCTAATTAGTGCCACTCCCTTTGGTAGCCATTTTCTTTCAAACCACCAAACTATTTTAAGTTCTCCTGAAACTGAAAGTTTTGATGACATTGAGTAAAAGTCTAGGCTATAGAGTTGTGATATTCATCTTCAAAACAGTTTCCACAACTCTTCCACAGATGTCCATTTTGTTAACAAAGAGGAGAAATTTCATGGAGAAATGAGGCACTTGATTAAGAGCCTACCAATGGTTGAAGAAAGAAGAGCTAAAATCCAAACCCGAATCTTGAATGCTTTTTGCAATAGCCTAAGTTGCTTCTCCTTCCATGATTCTACTAGTTCAAAGCTAAAATGGTATATTTATGTTGCTTTATTTCTGTTTTTGATAAATTATCCTAGATTAACATCAAATTCGCTGTGTATCTGAGGATGACCTTGAAGTCCAGACCCTCCAGCCTCCACCTCCCTAGTGACACTATTTTCAGATCAATTCTACTTTTTGAAAGACAGAAAATATATTCAGCACAATATCTATGCATGTACACTGCTTTTGTGTTTCTTCCCTCAGCTATTCATTCACTGAGTAGTAGACACTTGAAACACAGGCATTAATGCCCCTCTTCAGAAGAAAGCAGAATGGAACCTTCCAGGGAGTTCAGGGCAACTATCAAATACAGGCTCTAGTTGCTGATTTAGGGTATGGAAAGCACTTACTATGTTTTTCTAGGGTGTATACTAAGAAAGAAAGGGGATTTGAAAAGAATCTGAAAATAGCATGCTGATTAAATAGTCAGAAAGGAAAGAATTACACAAAGGGAATTATTTTGTCAACTCAAGAGAAATCAACATAATAATAGTTTTCCAGGGGATGAAAGGCCATTATCCTGACAACGATGACAGATTGTTCTCTATTTCCAAATAAAATAAAGCCAAAGGAAATGTAACAAAACCTGGAGGGTTTAGTCTGCTGAGCATGAGATTTAAAATTTTGTTTTTTAATTTCATGGTAGGAAAAGATGGAATTTCAAGGACAACGGAATTTTTTATCTCATGAAACTCCATAAATTGTTGTTTAGCACAGAGTGGAGCTATGATTTTCTCTAAGTAAGGCACATATATGGATAGGTCTGGAGAAAAACTGACTTCAAAGTCTGAAATTTCCAGGGTTCTATAAAATAAGGCACGGTGATATCATTTTATTAAGAATCTAATCACATCATTTCCTACATAAAATTGTTCCTGAGAGGCTGACTGGAAATTTCATAACAACTGCAATCCCCGCACTACAACTTTGGCCCAATTCTCCCACCTACCTACATGTAGTCTGAAGTAGGCAGGGTGCCATGTCAAAGTTCCAGTGAACAGTGTGCCAAGAGTCCAGGGGTGTTCTCAAGATCACAAGGAACTAGTGGGTAGAACTTAGCACACACAAGCTAAAGGATGGGCCAAAGGGAACCCAGCAGAGTAGCAGCAATGTTCAGTAATACCCTATGAACTGTGCTCATCATTTGATACACCTTCAGCTATTCAGGTAATGGCCAGGCAATTTGTTGGCTCTCTGAGGCAGCACTGACTTCCCTAAGTGTGTTCTCTAATATGGGTAAGTTTACTTGATTTTTGTTTACCTAATGCTTTGCTATCATTGCAATTTTAGTTTGAAAGGATGGTTACCCCATTGGAAACTCTCAGTTGTCAACAGTTCCGGGGAAAGGAAATAATTAGTGATGAAATAGCAAGACAAGCAAATTTGATGCTAGGTCTGATATGGGGCAGTAACTGAACTTCACAGGTGAAAAAGGAAGCAGGTTAAATCCTGAGGACAACATTCAACCCCATTCAACTATACTTGAATATTCCTGACAGGACAGCAGTGTGGTGAAAGACTGGAGGTGAAGGAGTCTAAGACACTGGATATACAGAAAGCACCTGCTTAAAGTAGGGCAACCAACACTTGGGAGGCAGAGCCGGGAAGATCTCTGTGAGTTCGAGGCCAGCCTGGTCTACAAAGTGAGTTCCAGGACAGCCAGGGCTGTTGCACAGAGAACCCTGTCTGAAAAAGGGAAGTGGGACAACCGCATTGTAGTATGTCAGAATATTCCATTACTAAACCTTTCCTATGCATTAAACAGGACAGTCAACTGATAAACCATTTATAGAAAAACTAGTTTTTTAGGCTCCAATTTCGACACCTCTTATAGCTTTTCAGTCCATTCATTCCTTTGCCTTTTACCTCGGATGAATTTACCTCTGATGAGTTTCTTAAATTGTTATAATCTGGAGAACATTTGACTCTTCAAAATCATTTTGTAAGTTAACTATCCCCAGAGTACCTAAAACTTGTATGTGTGTGTGGGGGGGACTTTTCATTCTTATGCTTTAATAAGCCATATGGGCCACACCGGATTTTCTAAAACATTTAGAAAATTGGAGAAAATATTAATCTTGGATCAGAAGTGAGAATAAGACATGTAGAGCCCATGGGAAAGAAGAAACTTAGAAAGGAACGAGAGTGGTGCCGAGAAATGACAATACAGACGCTCACAGTAACAGAGGCAAGGTTTCGACAGCACAGTCTGAAAAAAAGAAAAGAAAGGCTGTATCTCTGAAGCATGTGTGTGGATCTTTCAGAAATTTTATTAGACAAAGGCATGTCACATGTTACTACTTATCAAATCTGAGTTTATTGGATCCAATATTTTAACTTAGCCTTGTTTTACCAAACGTGGGACTATTTTATATAGTCAAATAAGGTCACAGGTAGGCAGCATATGTAATTTGATATTAAACTTGTTCTACAATGTAGTGGAGCTAACTGACACATGCCACACAGCATCTAACTCTTTTCCCCATTGTGTTTAAAGAAAAAAGGCATCTGCAACCTAATTACCATGAACTTCTAAAGATTGTCCCAATTCTATTGTCATTCTAGAATCTTAGAGTAGCGAGAATTATTTGAAAGAAGTAGGTCATGCCTATTGCTGAACAATAGTTCTTGACATTTTTAAAATTATCATTGCTCTGGGGAAAATGGTTTTCCTACAAAATAAGGATTTAGCATAAAATTTGCTATTTTTCATTCACAAAGAAACCGTTCACGGCAAAGGTTGATGGAAGTCCGCAAAATCAATATGCACTGTTGGGATATATGTAAATGTTAAAGAGCACTAGCATTTATAGGCGGTTTGCACTTGCTAAAACTTATTTTCAAAAATAACCTATAGCTGAAAAGATAAAACAAATGTACGCTATTGGGAAAATAAGTTATGTATGTTGGCATATATACCATACAAATGACAATACCATGAAGTTAAATAAAACAAGTTCCAAATGATAGGCAAATACCAATACAGGGGTTTAAAAAGTAAGACTTCATCACACTTAAATGGGAATTTATCATTTTGCCTCTAAAACCTGAAAGAGATAGAATCATTGTGGATTTAAAATCAGCATGCAAAATAGTCGAGAGAATCCTCAAACTGAAGAATGTGGTTTCCATTAACTCTATGGAAGTCTATGTGATTCTAAACAAAGACAAAGATGCTCTGTCTCCTAGGGTATCTATAGCCTATGGATTCTGGAAGCATGGTGTCAGGATGACAGTCGAGGACGATTCTTTTGTGGCACCTAAGGAAAGCCTCACAGAGTCTGTGCTGCCTACAGTTGTGTTAAGGAAAAATCAGAAATGTTTTGACTCCTGGGAAGACACAAGAGAAATGACAGCAGATCATACTCCTAGAGAAGTTCAATAAAAATGAAGAATATTCAGGGATTCGTGTGGCTGTAATGAGTGTGAGACTCCATCAAGACTACAGGTCGTTCATGGAGGATAAAGGCTACCCAAAACCACAGCATCAGTTACAGTGTGTAGTAACCAACAGATGTATGAGATGGTTGAATATCTGAGGTTTCTTTGCCTGGACGATACTGATGCCATCAAGGACTTCAAAGTTCAACAAAATGGAAAAGAGGGGGCTGGGGGAGCAAACAGAAGGCAGAATCTATGTTGTGGGAATTTTGATCACACTGTAACACTCTGAGACTGTTAAATAAAGTTTACCCTCAATCAGGGGTTGGAGCTAGGGGCTAGCTGACTGGACTTTGCCATAGAAAAGCCAGCAATGGGGATAGAGAAGACACACAGTACAGAAAGGGGAGGGACTTTAGTTTGGGGAGTCTTTTTGGTTTCGGCATGAGTGAAGAAACATGTCTCTTGCTGGGTCGGTGGCCAAAAAAGCCAGGTCAGCTGGTTTTGCTTCTCTGCTTCTTTGATATAGCTGGTCTTCAGGCTCATCCACACCTAACTACTGAATCTTTGTTGGTAAACAGAATAATTGAGGCATAGTTTACAGTGGAAGGCCCTCCAGGTCATCGTCTGAGTAGCCAGAGGGGCTTTGACTGCAAGGCTGTGGGGTCACAGATGATAATTAAAATATCAGTAGATTCATGTGCAGCTGCTAAACTGACTGGAAAACATCAGTTCTGGATTAGCACTGTGAGTTCTGTGAATATAAAATTAGGTTTGTAAATAAAATCACATAATGAGCCATCTATTCATCAGACAGCATTTATTGATGTAGACCTTAGAAACACTCTCATCTCTGCAGTGAGAGCCACTATAGTTAAGTCCTAGAAACATAAACACTAATAAGGACAAACCCTTTTCTCGAACTAATTAAAGACTCACACAGATGTTAGTGGGTTTTTAATGTTATGCTAGATCTCTGATTAAAAAAAATAATAATAAAAACACTTAAGGGCTGGAGAGATGGCTCAGAGGTTAAGAGCACTGACTGTTCATCCAGAGGTCCTGAGTTCAATTCCCAGCAACCACATGGTGGCTCACAACCATCTGTACTAAGATCTGATGCCCTCTTCTGGCCTGTGGGCAAACATGCAAGGAAACACTATGTACATAATAAATAAATTAAATCTTTAAAAAAAAAAAAAAAACACTTAAAAGGGGAGAAATCTTTATTTTGGTCGTGGTTTCAGAGATATGACTGATACCGTGGACTCATGGCTAGCTGACTCCATTGCTTCAGGCCTCAGGTGAGTGAGAACATCACTAAAACAAAACCATGGCACAGCAAAGCAGCTCACTTCATGGTGGTCTGGAAGCAGAGAAGGAAGAACGGAAGGATTCAGGGAAGGAGCTCCTTCAAAGGGGACCTCGCTCCTCCCTCAAGCCTCGTCGTCCACAGTTCACCACCTTCCGATAGTCTACTCTCATTCTGAATCCATCAAATGAAAGCAGTTTCCTACAGAAGCAGACATTTCTCCAAATCACCACACTGAATGCTGCCAGAAGTAGGAACCAAGCTTTAATGCATGCACCTAGGGAAGGTGTGGGGGAGGGCACTTCCTCTCCAAATACAATGGCCCAGTGCAACTTAAATCTCACTGTGATGTTCTGATGGCTGCTGTTTGTCTCAATAATCCATTTTAGGCCCTCAGCATCCATCTTTTCTCTCTAATCTTATTTATTCACCCACCCCACCCCCGATTCCTGTGCATCTACCTCACATGGTAAACTTCAGACATGAAGACTTGTCTGAAGTTCCTAGGATTCTTTCCACAACTCCAGAGTTTCCCATGGTGCTCCGCCACCAAGTGCCACATGACAGAAAATATGTGTTATAGTCAGAAACCACACAACTGGCTAAGTTCAAGCTCCTGACCTGCTTCTTAGGAGCTGAACATTATTTAACGCTTCCTCTGTTCATTTGAGTATTCTGACATGGGGAACAAAAGTGTCTACTTTGTTGAGTTTTGGTGACTACTGAATAAAATGACAGGTTAAACTTCCTCATATGGTGCTTGGTACATACCACGTACCCAAGTCAGAAAAACCAGTATGCTATCAAGCTCAGGTAGCTTTGTACAACCTGACAAAGAATGCGGTTTCCCAAGAGCTCCCAGGATTGTATCCAGCATGGGTTTTAGGTGATAATTCCTTCTACTAAACACAGAAGCATCCAATGACAGACTAAAAACCTTTGGGAAACACACTGAAGTGTTTTCTACATTTAAATAAGGAAGGTGCTATGCGGAGGCAGAAAGGGCTGTGTATGTAAACCCATTGATGACGTGTGATCAGACATCAAACATAGCCATTAGCTGTTCTTGATGGGCAGACACATAGACCATTCATGACCCTCTGACAGCATCTGCCTCTGCCCTCTGCTGTTCTCAGCCTGCACCTTGCATTTACTACATTACATAAGTGGTACTGGGAAGGAGATTGCAGCTGAGCAATGCCAATGATATGTGGAGCCTTCAGCAAGTTGCCTTATATCTTATGAGGATTTCCCCAAAGATCATTTTGAAAACTACTCAATCGGGAACATTTTGAGGGTGATATTGGAAAATGTAACTATTGAAGTTATTATTGAATTCTGGTGAAACAAATTAAAAATCTGACACATTCTCATTTTTTTAAATAGAGAATTTAACTTAAAATTCTATGAATTATTTGAAGAGAACATGTAAATCGAGACTGCTTATTTGTTTCCCAGCCGCCCAGACCCAAATAATCACATAGAAAGTACATTAATTACAACACTTTTTGACCAACAGCTTAGGCTTATTTCTACCTAGCTCTTATATCTTAAATTAACCCATTTCTATTCATTTGTGTATCATCACAAGGCTGTGGTTTACCAGGCAAAGTTCTGGTGCCTTTCTCCTATGGCAGCAACATGGTGTTTCTTTGACTCAACCCACTCTCTCTATATTTCTTTTCAGATTTCCTGCCTGGCTATGTGCTGCTAAACCATTGGCCAAAAAAAAAGCTTTATTTATCAACTAATAAAAGCAACACATATACAGAAGGGCCTCCCACATCAAGAACATTAGCATACATTACTAAAATATTAGAGTTAGAGCAAGGGAGAGTCTCAGTGGTTAAAAACACATACTATTCTCTCTCTCTCTCTCTCTCTCTCTCTCTCTCTCTCTCTCTCTCTCTCTGTGTGTGTGTGTGTGTGTGTGTGTGTGTGTGTGCGCGCATGCATGTGTGTGTGTGTGTGTGTGTTTTTGCAGAGGAACTGAGTTGAGTGCACATCATATCAGATGACTTGCAACTGCCTGTAACTCCAGCTCTGAGGCATTCAGATAGCATGCATTCACACATGCACACATGTATATACACGCTTTTATGTGTGTGTGTATGTATGCAAACACACACACAAACCAAAAAATAAATAAATATTAGCAAATACTAGAATTAGAGTAACTGACAATTTCTCATCCAAACTGGGATAGTTAGGCTGTGGACATAGCTCAGTACTAGAGTGTTTGCCTAGCGTGCACAAGACCCTGGGTTCAATCTCCATAATGACAAAAAAAGAGATAGGAGTGAGACAGTCAAACTGTAATATTTTTCAAGTAAAACAAATTAAAAATTAAAATATTAATAACCTACATGGTAACTGGCTAATTGATGACAAGGTCATATGAACGTTGGCATAACCACTGATTCTGTTTACAAGCCATTTACAGAAACCTCTGCTTCCAGCCCCAGTAAATTTGTAACAACTACATTTACTTGTACATTAAGGAACTTCAAAATGGACAAAATATATGATGGAAAGATTTTGAACTTCGAACAATAATCAGACCAGGACAACAATGCAACAGAGAAGAGGAACAAATGAGCTCAATGTAAAATGAAATACATTTGCTCAGCCTTACCACCTTAATTAGGGTTTTGCTGGGATAAAAACACCATGACGAAAGAGAAGGGTTTATTCTGTTTTCACTCCTATATCACTGATCATCATGGAAGGAAGTCAGGACAGGAATTCAACCAGGTCAGGAACCTGACAACAGGGCCTGATGCAAGGCTGATGGAGGGGTACTGCTAACTTGCTTGCTCACCTAATGAAGGAAATGCTCCACAGCTGAACCTTATGGAAGTATTTTCTCAAGTGAGGTTCCTCCTTTCAGATAACTCTAGGTTGTGTCAAGTTGATATAAGATGAACCTGCATACGATCTATGATGCGTTTCCAGGGAGGGGCAACCAGAACTAGAGAGTGGCAGGCTTGCTTAGTTGAATGAGAATAATAGGAGGCTTAGTTAGAAATGAGAATGGAGGAGGCTAAGGAAATACAATTTTCAATATAAAAAGAAAAGAAGCAATATGAAGAGAAAGGAGAGTCACACAAGAGAGTATTCCAGAGACCCACAGTTTTCCCATCATAGCTTCAGGTAGTTTGTGTGAAAACCCTACTTGGAAGAAAAACCTTGAAACAAATTTAACACTCAGAGTACAGAAGAGTTACCAGGCTGTGACTTCTCTTCAAACACAGCGGGGTAGGGGCAGGTTTAGAAGAAAACCTGCTCTGGCCTTTCCTAGAGAGCTATAAAAACAAGTTTCCAAAGGTTCATATGTTCTCCAAGTAACAGAGCCCCAGAATATAGCTTATTAGTATCATCAGTATACAAGCATCAAGTATCCAAGAAGTTAAAGTTCTTAATATGGGTTTCCATGCAAAACTGTCCAATTAAGTCAATAGAAACAGTCTCCAAAATCACATGTATGTAGTTATTGTTCAATAATATAAAAGAAATCATAAAACCCCAAAGATGGTTATGGAAGATTTTAAAACAAGCAAGAAGGGGAGTTGGGGAGAGAAAAGTGAGAAGGGGAGGTTGGGGGGAACTTGGGAAACGGGATGTTTGGGATAAAGGAAGGTTGGATAGGGGAGCAGGGAAGCACACATCTTAATTAAGGGAGCCATCTTAGGGTTGGCAAGAGATTTGGTGCTCCCAGGTGCCCAGGGCGATGTCCCCAGTTAGTTCCTGGGGCAGCTGAGGACAGAGAACCTGAAATGACCCTATCCTATAGCCATACTGAT
>NW_026067933.1:3924268-3941435 GCF_014885135.2 Alexandromys fortis
GGGGGGAAAAAGGAGACGGGGAGGGAAATGGGAGGCGGGAGGAGGCGGAAAATTTTTTTTTCAATAAAAAATTATATTTAAAAAAAAAGTAAAAATGTAATACCTGGGGTGGAAAAACTATGCTGAAGAATTTAACAGGAGTTCCAGACCAAAACTTTCAAAAGTTAAGCCATATCCAAGATATTCCAAAACAAAATCACAGAATTTCACATTTTTTACACCATATGGGTTCTTTCATTGACTTCGTTCAATTTTTCCCTTGTAGTTATTTTGTCATATTAAAGTTCAATGCTTTTCCCTTGGCAGAGTTTGAATCTATAATTAGAATGACCTAAAACTGGGAAAAATTTTTGATACTGCAGCATTAAAAAAAATGTCAAGAGATTGTTGGCATTCCATGTAATTGTTCCATTAAGCATTTCCAATGGTTTCTGAATGAAGTATAAAAAAAAGTTCATCTTTTTAAGTTTAAAAACACTGTAAAGTACTGAGGGGGATTTATGAGGATGATCAGTCTCACTGATGATAAGCAGGATGGAGGCACACACTTCCTTGGTGATGTACACTCCTCATTCAACACTTTGTCATAATTGTGTTAGCTTCAGTTTTATAGTGATGAGATAATATAATCATATTAGGCACCAGCAACTCATAAGTCTTTACAAATACAATATATAATGCACCTCATTGCACAGTTGGTAGAGTATGAGACTCTTAACCTCAGGGTCGTGGGGTCAAGCCCCATGATGAGTGCTATCTGTAGACATTAGCTTCTGTTCCACCTGATCCCACAGCCATTCAGCCCCAAAGAAACACATAGAGGCTTACATTAATTACAAACTGTTTAGCCTTTTGGCTCATGCTTATTACTAACTAGCTCTTACAACTTAACCCATAATTCTTATCTATGTTTAGCCATGTGGCTTGGTACCTTTTCTCAGTAAGGCATTCTTATCTTGCTTCCTCTGCATTTGGCTGACAACTGTCTCTCTGCCTTTCCTCTTCAAAGAATTCTCCTAGTCTAGTTGCCCTGCCTAAACTTCTTACCTGGCTTTTGGCCAAACAGCATTTTATTAAACCAAATCTTTACAGTGTACAGGAGCATTGTCCTACAGCATCCATATGTTTTTTGAAGCAGTGACAGCCTTATTTCCCTATAACCCTGTCAACACACAGATATTTTATCCACATCAATATATATACATATGTATATATGTATATGTATATATATGTAAAACATCCTTAATGTTAAATGTTAGACTTAATTTATGGGGTTAACTTTAATACAGTAAGATATTTCAGTTTTAACAAATAAAATTCCAAAAGCTTTTCACTGATCCTGTGGGTTGGATTAAATTTTTATTTATTTTTATTTGCTTATTTATTGGGTTTTGTGAAACAGGGTCTTACTTTGTAGCTTTGACTGTCATAGAACTCACTATGTAGACCAGGCTGGCCTAGAACTCCTGGAGATCTACCTGCCTCTGCCTCCTGAGTACTGGGATTAAAGGCAGTGACACTATACCCAGATGATTTGCAATGAAACCATTAGAACTTATTTATTTGAACTTCTATGTGGCATATATGATGCCAACTATATAGGCAAGCTTCAGGGATTTTGATGGTCTAATGGGGATAGCACATTAATAGCCTATGTGAAAACTGGGCTGGTCATGGTGGTTCATGTAATTCCTACAGTTTCACCATTCAAGAGGCGAGAGAGGAAGATCACAATTCAAGGCCAGGATAGAATATACTGTATTCCAGTCTAGGCTACATAGTAGGCTATGTTGTGAGGGAAAAAAAAATTAGAGGAACTAATTTCAAGGGATTAGTTTGATTTAGGTGACAGGTATGTGCTCTATTTTAAGATGGCCATGACTCCAGTCTCCAGTAGACACTGATGTATCCTCAGACTATTTTTATCTTCTGGATTTTCATAATCAGTGATGCTGCAATTGCATCTAAGGTTGATGATAAACATCTTCAAAAATTACACATCATGCTCGTTCTCATCGTTATTGACAAACAGATTTAATTACTTACCTTTCCACTAAACATGTTCTTAGTTAGGGTTTCTACTGCTTTGATGGAACACAATGACTAGAGAGCAAGCTGAGGAGAAAAGGGTTTATTAGAGTTACACTTCAGCATTGTTGCTCAGCACTGTAGGAACTCAGGACAGAAACTCAAAGAGGATCCCAGAAGCAAGAACTGATATAGAAGCCATGGAGGGGAGTTGCTTACTTACTTGCTTCCCCTGACTTGCTCAACCAACTTTCTTATAGAACCCAGGAGCAGTCCAGGGATGGCACCACCCACCATGGACTGGGCTATCCTCCATTGCTCACTAAACAAGAAAATTC
Organism: Alexandromys fortis; assembly: GCF_014885135.2. Classification (NCBI taxonomy): domain Eukaryota; kingdom Metazoa; phylum Chordata; class Mammalia; order Rodentia; family Cricetidae; genus Alexandromys; species Alexandromys fortis. Next base: position 3,926,635 of record NW_026067933.1, read on the forward strand.
CTTACAGATTGATCTCAAGGAGGCATTTCCTTAGCTGAGGTTTCTTTAGATGACTCTAGTTTATGTCAAGTAGACACATGAAACCAGCCAGTACACATGTGCTTTGATTTGTTCCTGTTTTCCTTTTTGTGTGATACTGAAAATTGAATCCAGGGCCTTTTCCGAATTAGGTAAATACTCTATTATTTGATTCCAAACTAGTTATTTATTCTATTATTTCACTTTAATTTTTATTTTACTTTAAGACAGTGTCTTGGTATGTAGCCCAAGCTGTTCCCTAACTTGCCATCCTCCTGACTCAGCTTCCCAAGTAGCTATAAACATGCACCACTTTGCCCAACTCAATTATTTGCTATTTATTTGTTTTATCTTGATCTTATTGATGTCAGAAAGGTTTACTGAAAAATTCAAAAGAGTTAATTAGAATACAATGTATAAATAAATTCCCACATTGGTTTTTATATAACAAATAACAAAGCTACTATAGCAAGGGCATTCAGTTGACTTCTATAGACAGCTAAGACTCGCTGTGATGGTTTGAAAGACAATGATTCCCTAAGGGAGTGGCACTGTTAGGAGGTGTGGCTTTGTTATAGGAAGGGTATCACTGTGGGAGTAGACTTGGGGGTCTCTTTTTCTCTGGCTTCCCTCGGTGTGACAGTCAGTCCATGTTCTGTTAGTCTGAGTCAAGATGTAAGACTCTCACGGCCAGCACCCGCATCTGCCTGCATGTTGCCAAGTTCCCCTTCCTGATGACAATGGGCTGAATCTCTGAAACTGTAAACAAGTAACTCCCATTAAATGTTTCCTTTACAAGACTTGCTGTGACCATGGTGTCTCTTCACAGCAATTAAAACCCTAAGGCACTCTTCCCAGTTCCTTCATCCAAGTAACTAACAACTTCCTGTTTCCCAGGAACACAGCAGATTATCAGCTCTGAGAGTCTGTGCCTCTGAAGATTGAAGCAGAAGCTGGGTACTGTGGGCTCAGATGCGGACAGACCACAGAGCAGAGGCCCACACGCTCTCTGTCCCACTCCACCCTGGGGCTAAGCTGTCTTTTGCTGCTCATATCCTATTGCACTTTATTTTATCAGTGAGTCTTTCATTCTGATCGTGAGACAAAGAGAGTAATTGTGTGTTCTGTCTGAAAACATGAACAGATGGCAATCACTCGCATAACGCACAAGTTTAGGTCAGTACTGTTCACTGCACCAGAAACCCTAAGCAAAGGTCTGCCAAACAGAATAGCTTATTTGATATTAATATTAATGCTTTTGTTTAAAATACATAAAGAAACAGAAATACAGGATATATGCTAAGAAACAAAAGATATTTTGACAATAGAAATAAGTGGAATTACCCTGGGCAAACCAGGTCATGTGACTACCAGAACAGCCACTTACCGTTTGTTTATTTGGGGGAGTGATTTTGTTTTGCTTCAATGACTCGCAAGCACTGATGGGCTATTGTTAACATTGTGAAGAGCACTTTCCATTATTAGTGTCGCCCACAGAAATGAATTTTCCAGATATTTAAGTGGCATAACTAATTTCCCTCACTGCCTATCTAAGTGGCATGATTCTAATTGATTACAGACTTAACATTCTGTCAGTCAAGTGCTAAGCCCATGCCCTTAGCCGTGATCAGAGTCTGCATGCTCTGGCCATCCTTGCTTGGACTCCTGCTGTGATAAGGCAGCTGTGAGTTCATAGTGATCATGGTTTCTGTGAGTCCATTTGCACACAGTTCAGTCTAGACGTCTTGAGTCTGTGTACGGTAACTGAGACCTCAGCTAAGAAGCACTCTCCATCATTTGGGCTAGAATCCTCCAATGGCTTCTTTAGCACATGTCTAGTGACAGGGCTAGATAGATGTTTGGGTGGGGGTGGTATTTTTAATTGTCTGCTTTACAGAAACTGGAGTCATCTGGAAGATGGGCTTCTGAATGTGCCTGTGAGAATGATCTTGGATATTTTAATTGGCATGGAAAGAGCTATATAAATTTTGGGCAGTACTAAATAAATAATGCGCTATATAAATTACGAGCAGTACTCTTTCCTCTGCAAGGGAATCCTACACTTGGAGAAAGTGAGTTGAGCACCTACTGTGCCTGCATCCAGAGCTTTGCCTTCTTGATTGGAGAGGCCCTCAGGAGTCTGCTGCTGCCACTTCCCCACCTCAATTGACTTTAGCCTCCAACTGTGAGCTGAAACAATGCTTTTTCCCTGACGTAGTTTCTGTTGGGGTATTTCAGCACAGCAACGGTAACTGTGACAGAGATGGAGGCTCTACTCAGTAAGAACCAAGAAGCTTCTCAGAATTCCCTCTCTGCATCCTTATCCTTAGTGTATAGGAGTGCAACTAATTTTTTTGGAGTTGATCTTGTATCCTGCCACATCACTAAAGGAGTTCAATGAGGGCTGCTGAGAAGCCAAGGACAATGGCACTGAGTTTTGACCCTACTGCATGTACTGGCTTTGTGGGAGCCTAGTCGGTTTGGATGCTCACCTTCCTAGACCTGGATGGAGGGTGGAGGACCTTGGACTGCCCACAGGGCAGGGAACCCTGACTGCTCTTTGGACTGGAGGGGGAGAGGGAGGGGAGTGGGGGGGGGGAGGGAAAAGGAAGGCGGGGAGGAGGCAGAAATTTTTAATTAAAACACTTAATAAAAAAAAAAGAACCAAGAAGCTGATGTGGTCTCTCCAAATGACTGTGACTTCCCATTCTTTCATGTCCATATGGGTTGAAAGGAACCATGAAAACGAGACTGGAGGTGAGAGTTGCAAAGGAAGCTAGGGAGAGCCTCCAGGCCTTGGAGGACCTTGCCTCAGAAGTCTTTTAGCCTCCTCACCACCGCCTTGTGTCACTCAAGGCAAGAGCAAGGGAAAGACAGCAAAAATTTTCAGACTGTATTGTGAATGATTTCATTCCCCACATGTGTGCACTCGAGGACACACATACACACACACTCACCAGTATATAGACATGATATATGGACGAACACCTTTCTGATCATTTCTGACTTACTGCAGTATTTGTCTGCAAACCTTCTTTCCTAGGTTGTTTGTTTCTTAAAACACTGGACACTCTTTTAGCTCCGGGATTTATTATCAGGCATGGCGCATAGAGCTGGCTCCATAAAAGTGTGCTGAATGATTGATATGGCCAAGAAAACATTGTTTATTTTTTTAACTAAATAATTTTCTCAAAAGCCAATTCCTTACTTATCAGGCAGAATTAGTCTTAGTGAATTAAAATATTAATCACCTTCATCCTTCTTAATTTCCAAATGATAAAAAAAAAAAAACTTGTTAGGCGGTGTAGTCCCTATAAGATTCCATGAAGTTCTGTTGGGTCTGTCCACTGGATCCTGAGTCAGAGAAGTATAACCATTCCTTTTACTTTTCTCTGTCTGGCCAGGGCCTATGTATGCTTTCTCTGATATGTTGTGCTTTGTTATTCTCCCTGTAAAGCTTCCCTACCCATCATGTGGCTGTCTGTGGCCACATGGCTGATATTCCTACCAGCTCAACCCATATCAGCTCAACTCAAAGAGTTTGCTTCCTCCAGGCAGCTGCTGAGCTTTACAGCTTGCACACCTAGGGTTTATCTTTTAAACTTTAATAAAATTGTTTGCGAGCTTCTTAAAAAAAAGATGAAGGAAGAGAGAGGGGAACGAAGGAAGAGAGAGAAGAGGAGAAAAGAGAAGGGAAGGGAAGGAAGGGGAGGGGAAGGGAGGGGAAAGGAGAGGAGAGGAGAGGAGAGGAGAGGAGAGGAGGAGACCTGTTAGCAGAGAATAAAACATGAACAGTCTATCTTCTTGTCAAAAAGTCCTTTATAGAACGTGAAAATCAAGTAGTTGTTTTGAGAAGGGCATTTAAAAGGAAGTATTTCCCCTCCTTTCTCTTTTTTTGTTCTAAATATAGAAAGGACAATACCATGTGATGTAGAGGACTGACTGACAGTCCTAATAAGACCACCTTCCTGTCCATTGTCCTGGATACCTAAAGTTGGAAAGCTTAGCTCTTTGCGTAGCCACACTCGGTCTTGTGTCTTCCCATAAGAAAGCACTCAGCAACCCTTACACATCTTTCCTCTACTGCCCTTGTTGGGAGCTGTGAACCCACAGATCCTGAATTTCTTGTAAACAACTTGTTTCCCCCTGATCTAAGTGCCTATAGCTGCTCTGAGCACAAGACCCTCAGGAGTTCCTGATGGCAGGGGAATGGTTTCTGGTATGTTTGTCCGGGAAGTGGCTATCCCTATGTAAGCTGCCCCTAGACACAGTAAAGGGGGCATTCTTGGGGCATTCTGGCATCAAGGAAGACCTGTGTCTCTGTCTCTGTGAGCCTTTGCGTATTTCTATCTCCAGCCCCTTGCCCGGTTCACAAACTGTATGGTGGTGGCACATAGAGTGCAGGCGGGCGTCATGCGCCACAGCCAAACTTTCATTTTCCCAGGAGAGCTAAACATTATCCAGCATTTTCTGATCCCACTGAACTTGAAGAGTTGATGACTTCTAAATCAGCGGTGGAAAGAACCACAAGGTGTGTGTTACTGAAATGAGAGGCAATGTTGGTATGTATGTGCCATTATTCTCTATCTTGACACATTTTCTTTATTTTTTTTTTTGTTTATTCTTCTGTCATATATTATACCCCAACAGGACTGCCCCCCCCCACAACCTCTCCTCACCACCGCCCCTCTCCTTCAGATCCATTCTTCCTCGTTTCCCTTCAGAAAAGGGCAGGTCAACCAAACATGTCATATCAAGTTGCAGTAAGATTAGGCGCATCCCCTGGAGTCAAGGCTGCAGGGGGCGGCACAGTGGGAGGAAAGGGGTCCACAAAGCAAGCGAGAGACAGCCCCGCTCCCACTCTCAGGAGTCCCACAAGAACATCGAGCTACACAACTGTAACATGTATGCAGAGGGCCTGGGTCCCACGCATAGCTCTGCGGATTGTCATATTTTCTCATACATGAACTATATGTCTGTCTTTTTAGTATAGTGACAGGCTGGAAGCCAAGACCCTGTGCATGCTGTACCATTCTGACTGCTACTTACAAAGACATTTTGAAATGCGTCAATAAAACCAATTAGAAATTCCGTATTTCCTATTATTTCATATTTGAAGGGAAACTCCTTTTCATACCTTAATTTATTAAATAAATTTTTTAAAAATCAAAAATTGTTGAAGTCTAAAGACCCTACAAATGAATAATGAAATCAAGAGAAATTAGTGTGATTGAAAGTGAAGTATGCGTTTGGAAATCCAGTTTACACCAAAATAACAATTCATTAAGAAAACATAGAAGTATTAAAGTAATGAGACTAGTAGATTGTTTGAGGTTTTTTTTAAAAAAAAAAAAAAAGAAATGAATTATATGAACACACTGGTAAAATGTTTACACTTTTTCTTATTTTGGCATGAAATATCGATATTCAGAGATGTACATAGATGTAAAGTCACCTGCAGAGCTTGTCAAAACACAGATTGTGAGTCTGCATCCCCAGAGACTTGGAATCAGTGGCATGGGGGTGGAGTGTGATGAGAACTTGTCAATCTAGTTATTTCTTTCTGATCTACTTCAACTGCATACCAGTGGTTCAGGGGCCACCTTCAGAGAGCAGCTGATTGTCTGAGATAATCTGAGAATCTCTTCTTCATCGATGTTTCTTGTTATCGTCATAATAAACTCTTTAAAACTGTTGCTTTTCGAGAAGAATTGTCTTATACTTTTAATGACAACACCGTAATTTTGTTTTTCTTTTTATTTCTCTTTGCTTCCAGGAGTAGAAACCCTGTCTTTAATGTATCAACACTTCACCCAATATCAGCTCATTTCCAATATTCATGTCTGCACATTTAAATGCTGCAATATTCGGATGCAGAATTTCATTCTCTTCAATGTTGTTTCCCAGTATTTGTATAAAATCATTTAATCTTTGTAATTCAAAAGGAAAAATCTTGAGTCCTCATGTAATACAAAGCTTGATGTTTTCTGCACGGTTAAAGCTGAGCCTCTAGCTGAATTTGGCTATTACACTTTCTGAGAGAGATGTGATAGTTTATGATGTTGAGGCTTTGGTTAGCTGTTTCGCAGAGCCCACAAGAGTCTGTGATTTGAGGGCAGTTGAGTCCTTTTTACTTAGTTGGCAAGGTGATGGCTGATTGCAGATTGGTTGGCACATGTAATGTCCCTGGCAATTTTCTGAGTTTTGCCAGATGTCGGGCTGCTTCTGGATGGTCGTAGACAGCTTCTCATTAGTGTTGCATGGAAGTAAAGCCTTGTGCTTCATTTCACAGAAACCTGATCCTTTAACTACCCAGCCTTGTGCTGGCTTCTCTTTCCAGTTAATGGGGGGAGAAACCCACCTCATTAATCTGTTCAGTGGGATGCATGTCATTGACTTAAACATACAACTGTAATTTTAAAATGGTTAAGAAAACGCTTACCCTTCTTCCATCTTCCATGGCAGACTAGTTTCCCAGTTTTCTCCTTTAGAATTTATAAATGAAAGCTAGCCCGAAAGCCCCTCATGTGTCCGATAAAAAAAAAATGTTTAGTAATTTCTCCATGGAAAAATGTAGTGTCACCCTGTGACAGAGAACATTCTCAGATAGTATTAGAGCTGACAATGAGTTCTAGGGGTGAACCAGACAGGCAGATACTCATTCCTTCACTAAGTACAACTAAGATCCTCAGTGCTAATCATAAAGTAGAGGAAACAGGAGGGCGGAAAGAAGTCAGGCAAAAGAGAGACCCCAGGACCCAAGGGAAGAATCTAGCAATATAATCTAACAGTGTGTGGTTTGAGATGTGTGTGTGTGTTTGTGTGTGCATGTATATACGTGTAGTGTATAAGTATATCTGTGCATATATGTGGATGTATATGTGTATATATGACTATGTATATTGTGTGTGTGAATATATGCATGTATGCATATGTGTGTTTTTGTGAATGTGTGTGTATGTGTGTTATTTTATTACTTTTCTCCTTCATATATCCCAGGTGTGAACCTAAAAAAACTGGTTATGCTGATGGGTATGGAGGAGGAGTAAGGTCCATAAAAAAAAGCCTGTTCTTTCTAGAGACTTAAAAGAGATAGTCAAAGAGCAGTAAGATTGTAGGTAATCCCTGAGTGACTTTGACTAAACATCACCATAGAAAAACAATGAAACTGTGGTCCTCTGTCCATGCATCCATCCAGTAAAAAGCCGGGGAGTGGGAACTCATTCAGATGTCAGTAGAGGGCAGCAGGGAGCAGGAGAGACATCCTGCAGATGCAGTGTGCAGGCTGAAAGTGCCTCAAGGTCAGGAAGTGCCCCACAGTGGCCACAGAAAGAGCCTGGACATTGATGGGGGTCCAGCAGTGTGAACCTCAGGTGCTGTGTGAAAGAACTCCCAGTGCCACAGTCAAAGGAGCAAACCAACTTCTACTGGTATCAATACCCTTAGTATGAAACAAATACCAAAGCATATTGGTGAGTCCAAATTGACATAACTCTTCCATCCTCTGTGAGCTACATATGACATCTTCCTCCTAAAGGCTCCAAGAAAGAGTGACAGCTAGGCTCTTCCCAGGGCAGAAACCTGAGAAGATCAGATCAGCCCGGTGATGGAGTTACTGTCCACAGCAGTACATCAATGCAATGTGATGAAAACAGCGCCTTAGTTCTGCAACTTCCTCCCCGAGCCCCTAGTCTGAGTCTAATCTTGAGAAAAGATGGCAGAGTCCAAGAAGGAGTTCACACAAAAAAAAATCTGCCAACATGCCTCAAAAACTGTCAAAATCATCAGAAACAAGTAAAGTCTGAGATACTTGCACTGAAGAGGAGCCTAAGGGGAAAGAATGACTTGGAGTAAGGAAGAATTCTAGAAAGACCTTCAGAGAGAAAAAGATGTCAATTAAAAACTAAAGAAACCTGAATAAATTTTGAAATCTAGAGCAGTTATAAATCCTGGTTAATTTATTATAACAAATATGTCATACTTATTAAGAGATGAATAGTAAAATCTAGATGCAAAATATATGTACTACCTTCTTGAATCTAAGCTGTAATGTAAATGTTGCCAAAAAGACAATGACTAAGAAGCAGTTTCTGTAGCTAGGCACTAAGCATCATGTTCAGCTGAAACAATGTCAAGAAGCTGCCCCTGAAACAGGCCAAACAGTATGCCAAGGAGATAGACATGGAAAGTAGGGCTTTCCAACTGTGCTAGTTGGGGTTTGCTTGCTGTGAGGAGACACCATGACCACGTCAACCCGTATAAAATAAACATTTAATTGAGATGGCTTGCCTGCAGTTTCAGAGGTCATCATGACAGGGAGCATAGTGGTGTGCAGGCAGATGTGATGCTGGAGCTGAGAGCCCTGTATCTTGACTCAAAGGCAACAGGAAGTCAACAGACTTTCACATTGAGGAAACCTTGAGAAAAAGAGACCTCAAAAGCTGTCTTCACAGTGAGACACTTCCTCCAACAAGGTCACACCTTCTAATAGGGCTCTTCCCTTTGGGAATCATTTTCTTTTAAACCACCACACCAACAAAAACAAAAGGAGAAGAAGATCTCTCCTGGTCACTGTTGGTGAAAGAGCCTGTTTGTTCATCCCGGCTGCCTGGCTAGCTTAGCCCCGAGATAACCACAGAGAAATTGTATTTATTAAAACACTGCTTGGCCCATTAGTTCTAGTTTCTTATTGGCTAATTCTTAGATCTTAATTTAACCCATTTCTATTAGTCTGTGTATCAACACATGGCAGTGGCTTACCGGGTAAAACTTCCAACATCTGTCTCCAGCAGATCCATGGCGTCCCTTTGACTCTGCTTTCTTCCTCTCAGAATTCAGTTCTGTCTTCTCTACCTACCTAAGTTCTGCCCTATCAGGCCAAAGCAGTTTTTTTATTCATTAGCCAATACAATCAACACACAGAGGAAACTCCCACATCAGGCCACAGGTAGAATAAAGAAATGTGACGCCAAGTGTTTTAGTTCTATTTCTGTTTGAACAGCTTCGTTTTTTGCCATGACATTTTATGCCACTTAGAGCTAGAATAAAGTGCTGTCTTAGAGCTCACTGGACATTTAAGAATAAGCCTTGCTGGGTTTGGTGGTGCGTGGCTTTAATCCTAATGCTTAGTAGGAAGAGGCAGATGGATTTCTGTAAGTCTGAGGCCAGACTGGTCTATGTAGCAACTTCCAGGCAATCAAAAGCTGCATAGTCTCAAAACAAACAAAATAAGTTTTGGAAGAAGAAGGAAGAGGAGGAGGGGGAAGGAAAAGGAGGAGGAGGGGGAGGAGGAGGAGGAGGAAGAAGAAGAGGAGGAGGAGAAGAAAGAGAAAAAAGAAAGGAAGGAAAGGAAAGATGAAGAGAATGAAATGAAGAAGAGAAAGAAGAAAGTAAAGGCTTAGAAGATGATGCAGCTATGTTTGTTATGCAAGCATAAGCTAGGCTTGCTGTGGGACTCTGGTGCTGGATGAATCGAGATGGGGATTCTGATGGCCATGGTGCCAGCCTCAGCATCATTTCTCAGTCTTCAGTGGAGGGCTTATCCCAATTCTCTGCAATCTGAAATTCGTGCCATTGAAGCCAGAGGGGCTATCAGAGAGGAGAGAGGAGGATCCTTAAAATATAGATAGATAGATAGATAGATAGATAGATAGATAGATAGATAGATGATAGATAGATAGATAGACAGATAGATAGATAACAGATAAAAGCATTCAAAATTATAAATGGAACATGAGGCACAAAATCAATTTTTACTTAATATATAAAAAGAAATCACAAAATTGAGTGGAATGAATATCATAAAAGTGATAACAAATATACACTTTCCTGGCAAACCTCCCAAGTGCTTTCCTCTACCTAGAGTTTATGTCTCTGCCTGCTAAAGCTTGTTCCTTCTCCTCTACCACCCACCATCTTCTGGAGCCAGAGGTTGGACTCATCCTTCTTGTGTTATGACCCTATATCTTTGTGAAAGATGGCTGGGAATATCTAAGCTGTACTCAGAGCAAGGACCAAAGCCATGAAAGTGTACTTAAGTCTAGACTAGCTCAACTCCTCCTCAACTTGATCTCAAACATACCACAACCATTTGACAGAGAAGCAGAACGACAAAAGAGAAGTCACCATGGAGAAGCTGGATTCATAACAGATTGCAGTTAAAACAGGGAACTTTGGGGCAGGAGGGATGGCTCAGCCGGGTCAAGACTGATGACTTGAGTTCAATCCCTGGATCTGATATAGTGGAAGGAGAGAATCGGCTCAGTAGGCTGCCCTTTGACCTCTACATGATTGTGGCACACACATAAAGACACGCACAAACACTAAATAATAAATGTTTTAAATTAAATGTGTGTGTATTGCTTTATACACATGAAAATATATGCAATCAGAAGCCAGACTACTTCCCAGTGGTGTGGAAAGACTTTCAAGTGTATGCGTCACTACCAGTTCATATATTGTCTCAGTGGACCATGCTCTGTCTACTACATAACAGTGTTGGTTGAGGAAGCTGAAGAAAGTCTGAACCCATCCATTGTTCACATGGTCCAATAAGCTAATCAGAAACTGTAGCAGAGACTTGTTTCCATCTTTCTATTTCTAGGTATTGTACATATTACGCGATATACACCCCGATGTGTGTGTCATGCATGCCGTAGTGTGAGTGTGTGGCTGAGAAGAAAACTTGTGAAATTAGTTCTCTTTCTACCTTGAGGGACACGGGGACGGAACTCAAGTCATTGTAGCAGACTTGGTAGCAAGTATTGTCCCACTGAGCTACCTCATGTGGCCATAGATGCTATCTGATGACATGGTCAGCTTTGAGGTGGTAGAAGCCAGGAGTCTGTTAAGTTAATACCTTCCAAAGTTCTCACTTCATACTCATAGAGATGTTAGGTCAGACACACAGATGGGAATTAATGACTTGTGAGGAGCTAAAGAAGGCCCGGGATACACTGTAATTAAGTCTCCATACCTGTGACTTTCCATCAGCCCCATAGCCATTGAAGCTTTCCTTCAATTTGCTCAGTAAATCTGCTTTTGAAGAATGTTTGTTATGGGGTGTCTTACTTCTGGGAACTCTAACTCACAACCTGTGCTATCACCGTTCTGATGTGACACATAAAAATATAGTTCTGAAGTCAATCATGGATTATGAAAGTTATCAATAAAAAGACGCAGCCCTAATTTGATGTGAACAAAATTGCTGCTCATTGGTACAGTAGTCAGCCAGGGGAAGTTGGTTCAAGCATCTCCAGAATTTTCTTTCTGCCCACCTTAGCCTCTGGCTCATTCCATATGAGCTCAATTGCTGTAGTTTCAAATTCGTTCTCAGGATAATGTACAGTAATGTCATAGTCACCTGGAAGTACACTTTTTGCTGGTTAGTGACGCATCCCGAAAGGTTTTTATTTTGTCAACCTTCTTTTAGGAGAGCAAACATTCTTCCGGCAAAAGAATTTTGAACATCGGGTTAAAAATGGCAGAGACATTTCTGGAGTTCTGAAGCTTCTGTTCATAGGTAAATTTCACACCTGCCATTAGCAAGACATTTTAAAAATCGCAGGCCTTTCCAAAGAGGTATTTGCTCTCATCGTGTAAACTAGAATGTTTGCAAATGTGAAGGATAGCTGAGGATGTATATTGCTAGCACGCACACATGCACGCACACACACACACACAGTCAGATTTCCAAGCTTTGGTCAAGTTTCAGGTGTTTGTTTTATAAACTATGAACATTGTAAGAATTTAAACTGAACTTTTTAAAATTTGGGCTTAAATTTCTATCTCTAATGGTTTGCTTTACTAACTCACAAAGCCCACTCCACCCTCAGACACTGCTACTAAGAAAGGGAAACATCTAAATTTAAATAGATATAGATATAAATTATATATTGTTTTATACGCACACATGCACGCATGCTCTCACAGTGCGTGCGCGCACACACACACACGTACATGCACATATGCCCAATGTTTCCATATAACCAAATCTTAAGCAGGAAGAAGAGCCATATTTGGAGCTCAGTGGGAGATCGCTAATGAATGGCCAAGTATCTGACCCAGCATCTCACTCACCCCATCTCAGAGTGGACCAGACTGACTCTCAGACATCTTCCTGCTGTTCCACAGCTCAGACTCTGCCTCATCTGACAGTGATTTTTGACAGAGCTTATCGGTCAAGGAACCCCAGGCATCTAAAACCTCCACATTATTTTGTCTTCTCAAACAGCTGTCATTCTCCACTAAGTTGGGAAATAGGTAGATATATGTATTTTCCTTTGACAGCTCTTTTAAGAAAGGATATTTGCAACAGTAAAATCAAAATGTGAAGAATTTGGTATTCAGCACCCCACACCTTCATGCTTTTCAGCCTTTGCAAAGGCAACTACATCCTCCTTCTTTAGCATGCCTTTGCCCCAATAAAAATATCGCTTGCATATACCTCCATCCTTGTCTTCCTAAGAAAGCCCCCCTTTCTAATTGAAATGTGCAGCGGTCTTAAAGACTTCATTAACATCTTGTAACTTTCCACACTAACACAACATCCTGTTTCAATTTTCAATACCAAATTTAACATGTATTCTAGGTTTCTGCTAACGTTGACTAAAACGTTATGCAAGACATATTTGAAAGGAAAATTGTACCATTTCAAGATAGAAACGCAATTGAAATATTTGCTAAGACCCACATCTTTTTATTGAAATGATTCTGAAACCACATCAGGGTTATAAAGTGGTTTTTCTCAGTATCACAGTGCAGAACTCAGAGAGTATGTGGGAGTCATCCTACCTACCCCTGAAGAACGCTCAGCGGAGCAGCATAAAATAGTTGGGTCCAATACAGATGCTATTGCTTGTCTTCGTCACTAGATGGTGCCAGAAGAATCTAAAATAGCCAATCCTGGGGTCCTGAAACATATTTGTCAGCGGTTCCTTAAATTGCAGAGCATTTTACTTTTAAAAGAGAAAAATATTTTTTTTCTTAAAATTACTTTTGGTAGTTTTGGGAAAAAAAAACACTTTTCCCTAAATGTTTTAATTCTACATAGACTTTCAATAGAAATTGTAGTTGCTACCTTCAGCCGTGTCATTTTTTCAAAGCTACTCTCCTTCTCTGCTTGTAAACTGTCTCTGATGATTACTCAGGCCAGCGGTGTTCAGCCGAGATGAAAAGGCTGCGTTATGGGACCTCAAACGCTCTTTTGCAAAGAAGCCATGGATTTGAAGGCGATCAGGGAGGGGGTTTGTGAAGGGTTTGGAGGGAGGAAAGGGCAAAGAGACATACTGTAATTACAATGCAATTTCAAGAGTAAGCAAACAAACAAAAAATGCTTTCTCTCGTGTTCTCTAAATGTCTGAAAGAAAGTTAGAAATAGAGGCTGATGGGACGAGGTTTGTCAGTTCGTGACTTCCACGTGTCTACAGAACAGATTTTAGGACGTACTTTCCTCACTCTGTTCATTTACTAACTGAAGGGTCGCTGCCACAGATACTTCCCTTACACAGACTGCCAAGGAGGAAGCGGAGTGGGCCTGGCACTGGGTGTTTCGCCGCTGTAGTTGTCGTGTGTCCCTTCGTGCCCCGTCACCCCCTGCCCCCCCACCTTCTCCCCTCTCCCCCACTCCGTTCCCCGCTCCACATTTATTTGGTAGAGTAAATGCTCCAACACAATATAAGCTGGTTTTGAAACTGAAAATGTCCTGCTTTCTATATCTCAGAAGTACAAATTATTTCCCAGGAACCCCTCAGCGTCTTACAAAAGTAAGACTACGCTAATAGCTCTGATGATCTCTAGGTCGCCTCGTGGAGGGGCTTTCACCTCCAGAGATATGGTATGAAGAAGCCATGGAAACAAAATGTAGCTGACTGAATACATGCCCGAGGGACTGACTCATTGTCACAGAAGCCAGCCAGAACAAGGGCAGGATTTTACCCTGGAATAAGCCTTTGTCAACGTCACGAACACCACCCATTGCGGTTTCTGTGCTTACATGACTGGATTTACCCTAGGAAACACCGCTGTCATGGCCACTGACCCCATTCATCACAAAGTTCGCTGCTGCACGGCTCTTTCCATAAAAGTCACCGAGACCCAGCATCATAATCAAGAACATCCACTTAACTCCGAGAGGTCAGCCAGAAGTACTCCACGATAAAATATTACCATCCATTGAGGCTTGAATCCACAGGGCTGAACACTGTCAGAGTTTAATTTAATTCAGACTCATTAATTCAGTCTTTAATATGAATATTTCTGTTTTATATCCAAATCCTCACTATAAACGAACTTAAGATTCTGCTGAGGGTTGGGATATTAGGAATGTGTTACCATGCCTAGCCTAAGACACTGTCTTTAAAGATGCCTGGTTGTCAGCTTTCAAACAATTGACCCTTGTCACTACCTCTCAAAAGACTCATTAACAAAGTTCAGGAAGGCTTTTTTTTTTTTTAAACTCACCTCCTACATTAAGCCCTTGCAGAACAAGACAAGCCAGAATGGTCACTTGAGTTAAGTGCCTCATGTCAAACTAAAACGTATTGAAATTGGCCAGCACCTTTAATCCTAGCCATTTCACTTAGCAAATGAAAGGCTCATGTGGTCAGAAAAAGAGAGATATACAGTAAAGACAGATTTGGATGAGAAAAACCTTTAAATGATTTAAAGTGTGTTTAAAAATATATGTGGACTTAGGAAAGAAAAGAAAAAAGGATAGAGAAAGTCAGAAAGAAAGAAAGAAAGAAAGAAAGAAAGAAAGAAGGGAGGGAGGGAGGGAGGGAGGG
>NW_026067933.1:3941496-3943080 GCF_014885135.2 Alexandromys fortis
AAGGGAGGGAAGGAGGGAAGGAGGGAAGGAGGGAGGGAGGGAGGGAGGGAGGGAGGGAAAAGAAAGAGTAGTTGGATGTGGCGGCACACTGCACACCTTTAATCCCAGCACTAGGGAGGCAGTGGCAGGTGGATTTCTTTGAGTTTGAGGGCAGCCTGGTTGACAGAGTGAGTTTCAGGATAGCCAAAGATACACAGATAAAATTTTCTCAAAAACCCAAAAGTTAAACAATAAAAGTAAAAAAAAAAAAAAAAAAAAAAAAACAGTTGTTTGTTTAAAGCCGCGTAAGAATGGAAAATACACAAAAGGTCTGGATACTGTTTATTATTGTGTTGTCTCTGAATGATAATCCAATGTTTCAGAGGACCTCTCTTGCAGTTGCCTCTGAGTTCTACATGCAGAACAGCTTCAAGACTGTTGGCTGAGATGATCCAGCCACTCAGAATACTCCAGTCAGGGCTTGACCATAATTCTAAATTTTCTTTTGGTCTCCATAAGATTATCATTGCCCCCATTCAGCAGGAAATAACCTGGAAAACTATGCCCACATAGATGCTTGTCTTTGTTTAGTATATTGGCTAAAAGTTGTGGTGGATAATGGTCAGGAAAATAGCTAAAGAAAGAAAATTAGATTCAAGGTTCTTGCTTAAAAAAAGGGGGGGGATATAGAATTGATAAGATAAATGGGTAAATTATTGAATCTTCTCTGATAAGAAAAAAGGGAAGATATAGGTATAATCTTGTTTTGAGAAACAAGGGGGATATAGATATGATCAACTAGAATTCATTCCAGAGATACTAAAGAAATCTTTGATTAAATCTAATACCCCCTTCATGATAAAAGTCCTGGAGAGATCAGGGATTTCGAGAGCATGCATAAACATAATAAAAGCAGTATACAGCAAGCCAAAAGTCAAAAGTCAATCAAACTAAATGGAGAGAAACTCAAAACAATTTCACCAAAATCAGGAGCAAGACAAGGCTGTGAACTCTCTATATATCTATTTAAAACAATCCCTTAAATTCTTATTCTAGCAATAAAGTAAAAAAGGAGATCAAGAAGAAACAAATTGAAAAAGAAGTCAAAGTATCACTATTTCTAGATGACATGATAGTGTACATAAGCTATCATGTCATAAAATTTAGAGTAAAAAATTTTACTATGAAACTCCTACAGCAAAGTGGCTGGATAAAAAAAATTAACTAGCTACACTTCCTGGTCATCCTCAGGGACTACTCTGCCCAATACTTCCTCTCTCTTTCTATCCCACCCAGCTTGCATCCACAACCCTACCCCCCCCTCCATCTGACTCCCTTCCCTCTCTGACCACATAACATCTCCCAGCCCAGCCTGTTCGGGCTCTAGGACCAAATCCGAATCGGCAGGGCAAACGGGAGGGTGCTAGCTCTTTTGTCCCCACTAGCCTGCCTGCAGCGAGCTAGGTAGGTCCTTTGATTACAAGTCACTCAAGCAGCAAGGAGATCCGAACCCCGCACCAGGAGAGACATCAGGCTTGCATCCGCAACCAACCCAGAGCGGTCCTGAGGAGTTCCATCTGGACGGTAGTCCATGTTTGGGTGCTG
>NW_026067933.1:3948908-3974117 GCF_014885135.2 Alexandromys fortis
GAGGGGGGAGGGGAGAAGAGTGGGGGGAGGGGAGGGAAATGGGAGGCTGGGAGGAGGCGGAAACTTTTTTTTTCTTATTCTCAATAAAAAAAATTAACTAAAAAAAAGTCAGTATCCCTTCTATATACAAATGAAAAACATGCTGAGAAAAAAAATCATGAAAACAACATCCTATACAATAGCCACAAACAATATAAAGTATCCTGGGGGTAGTCCTAACCAAGCAAGTGAAAGACCTGTATGACAATAACTTCAAGTCTTTGAAGAAAGAAATTGGAGAAGATATCAGAAGATGGAAAGATCTCCCATGCTCATGGATTGGTAGGGTTAACATAGTAAATAAAATAAAATAAAATAAAAATAAATGGCCAGCCTACCAAAAGCAATAGACAGATGCAATGCAATCCCCTTCAAAATTTCAAACACTACTCGTTAAAGTCCTTGTAAGGAAAATTCTCAGCTACAAAAGGAAAAACAAAAACCCCAGGCTAGCTAAAACACTTCTGCACAATGAAAGAACTGCTGAAGGTCTCACCATCCCTGATTTCAAGCTCAACTACAGAGCTCTAGTGATTAAAAAAAAAAAAAGTATGGTATTGACATTAAAAACAGACGCGTTGAACAATGGAATTGAATTGAAGACCCAGACATAGACTCATGGACACTTGATATATACTGACTCATAAGTAGAAATTGAGAGGTAAGTAAAGGATGACCATGCTACAGTTTACAGACCCACAGAGGCTAGGTAACAGAGCGGACCCAAAAGGGGGACACATGAATCTCCCTGGGAAGGGGAAATAGAAAAAATCTCCTGGTTGGACTGGGGGCAGATGGCGATGGGAAATGAAGGGATCAGGTTGTTGGACAGATGGATGGATGAGAGAGTAGTGAAAGAGATGCCTTAGAAAGGGTATATTTTTTAGGGTCAGGTAGAGGCCTGATGCAAGGAAAATTCCCACAAATACTTATAAGAATGACCCCAGCTAAGACTCCTAGCAATAGAGAATACTCAGCCTGAACTGGCCATCTCCTGAGATCACATTAGTGACTACCCCAATTATCATCAGAGAATCTTCATCCAGTTACTGATGGAAATGAATGCAGAGATCCACAGCCAAACCATTAGGCCAAACTCAATGAATCCTGCTGAATAATAGAACGAGGAAGGATTATAGGAGCCAGTGGGGTCAAGTACATCACAAAAATATCCACAAATACAACTAACCTGGGCTCATAAGAACTCACATACTCTAAACCAACAACCAGGGAGTCTACACAGAGCTGACCTAAGTCCTCTACACATATGTGACAACTATATAGCTTGGTCTATCTGTGGGACGACTAACAATGGGAACAGGGGCTGTCCCTCATGCTTTGAATGACCCTTGGGAACCTAGTCTTCATACTGATTGCCTTACCCAGCATAAAAACATGTGGAGGTGCTTACTCTTACGGCAACTTGATGTGATATTCTTTGTTGACACCCATGTGAGGCCTGCCTCTTTCTGAACAGAAACAGAGGAGGAGTTTGTGGGAGGTGGGGGAAGGAATGGAAGAAGGGGGAAACTGTGATCATGGTTTAGAATAAATTAATTAAAAATTCCATTATCTACACACAGAGTTATACATATCTTATGTATGTAACATGATGCTTTAACATGCTATTAATACATGAAAAATTATTTATACACTTAAGTAAATCAACATATCCGTCATCTCACATTGTCATCTTTTGCATATGACACAAGAACATATATATATACTCTTGAGCAATTTCTGGTTTATAATACAATATTGGTAACTACAGTATGTCATATATTAGATTCTCAGAATATTAAGTTGCATTGTGACATTACCCTACATAACTAGAATATTTTACCCTTTGATGTATACATTGCCATTTGTGTGACCTCATCCTAAGCCCCCAGTGACTTAATTTCTACAATGTTTCTGTGTACTCAAATAATCACTAATTTTTTCTAATTACTTGGTATTATTCTAGGCATATTAGAAGTTAAAATATATAATAATAAACGTTCTCTTATTTGTGCATTTTCATTTCTCTCAATTTTTACCTCACGTTTTATTTGAAATGGGATTAGGACATTTAAGAGGTATATTTATTATTTATGGTAATAGTCTTGTGAGAATATCAGTTGGCTAGACAAAAAACACAGATGAAACTCTAGAGGGCAGTCATTGAATTTCTGGGCATAGCTAGTTATCTACACTGGGGGTTTCTTTACACAAACACTGGTCATCTCCACCCAGTTCAGAGCTGATCCTTTCACAACTAGTATACTTTTCCTGTATGTTAAAGCTTTTAGTCAAAGCTCAGTTTGCATGGAAAACTGTATGAGATGGAAAGAGAGTAGATTGGATGGGTTGCCACTAAGTTATATCCCCACTAACTTTATTTTATTTTATTTTTTATTTTTATTTTTTTTAGTTTTTTGAGACAGGGTTTCTCTGTAGCTTTGGAGCCTGTCCTGGCACTAGCTCTTGTAGACCAGGCTGGCCTCGAACTCACAGAGATCCGCCTGCCCCTGCCTCCCGAGTGCTGGGATTAAAGGCGTGCGCCACCTTTTTTCAAAAGTGTTATAAATGAACAATCTTCAGTGATTAGTCTGTGCATTTGCTCTCAGCATCTTGCCAATATTATTTAAAACCCAAAGTATAGGGGCTGGAAAGATGGCCCACTAGTGCATTCTCCATAACGATGACATTAGGTGTTATATTAAATAGACCCTAAATACGAAATGGTTCAAATATTAGTTTACTTTTTGCCCAGGTAAAAAGTCTACAGTTTCTAGAGTGGTGAAACAGTTGAGTGGGTAAAATGCTTGCTGTCCAAACTTGAGGATCTGAGAGATCCATGTTTAGAGCCAAGAGTAGTGGTGCTTGTTACCCCAGCACAGAAAGTGAAGGCAATGCCAGAGACACATGAATCACAAGGGATCCCTGGCTATCCAGCTCTCATCCAGCTCAGTGAAAGATCCTGTGTCAAACAAACAAATTCTGCAGAGACATCTGCTACTATTCGGTTTTTCTTTTATTATGGCGGGATTCTGCCTCAGATAGTCACACGGAAAGACTTCTAACTTAGAGCTGAGCCCTTTACAAAGCGAACAATTAACTGTCAGCGCACAATAAAACATCTTATCACAAGTAGAGGTTTTGAAATTTTTTCCTCCCCTTATCCCTTTCTAGAGACAGGCTGAAAGGTGTTTTCCACCAAAATGAGGGTGCAGCCTAAGAAAAGAAAGACAAGAGATGACGTGGTGTGCCAGAGATGAAGATAATCCTCAGAACATCTGTTCCTCAAAATCCTCCCACAGAACCATACCCTAGAACACGAACACGCAAACAGTGGATTACCAGGAATGTTTCCCTGGCTGCAATGAGATTTACACAGCCAGAGAGGGAGCTAGGAGAAGCTTACAGAAAAGAAAAAGGGCAGAGAGAACCAGTCTTCAGCAGAGATCATTGCAAATCTGCCTCCTTTCTTCCCTTCCCTCACCAACCCCCTTTATATGTGCTTTCTATCTCTGCAGTCTCCTCCCTCCCTCTTTCTTATTCATCAAATGATTGTGTGATATACATAATATGTGATATCTGTAAACACTAAAAAATGAGAAAAGGTTGAAAGAAGAAGGATAGATGAATGAGTAAAATTAACTAAAACCACTGTGCACTGCTCCCAAAGAAAAGGTAGAAAGCAGGGATTGGGCAGAGCCACAGGTAAGGTTGGTCTGACAGTTTGATGTTGATTTTGTCCTTGGTGAAGGTCACATCACAACCTAACAAACTGGCACAGACAGGAATGGGACCTGATGGGCTGGTTTTTGTCAGGTAAGGTACTTCCAGACAGACAAAGTGAGGCTCACCTTGCCTTTGACTACAAAAAAGACCTGTGAATTTTGTGCAAAGGTCATTGTCTTCCAAATGATGTGCCTTATTTGGCTACCTTTGCCATGTGTCAACTCTTCTATCTGATGATGGTTTCTCCAGCACCATGTGTGGAATGAATGGTCTCCTTCCGTCATAGAATGTATCATATTGTGTTACATTGAACTCTTTTCCTCCTCAGGATAACTGGGATGCTAAACCATCAGGCAGATGCTAAAATCCATGTTTTAAAGATGATAGCCATCACCAGTGTAGGCTTTGTATGGTGGTGTAGAGAAAGGAATCTAAATAATTTCCCAGGACTGTTGAGTGAGAAATTATTGGTATTTAGCTATTGATAATTTGTTGGCTTACTCTGATTACTATACCAAATGAGGTACACGTCTACTTGCATCTCAGTATGTATGCCTGAAAAATAATTGTACTGTTTTTGATGTATATATATATACTTATTTATATTGTACATTTATTATATAGTTTTTATATAATATATCAATTATAATTAGTATGTTGCTGTATATAAATATATGATATAATTATTATAAATTATAATATAGTATATAATATGTGGCTGGAGGAAAGGCTCAGCAGTTCAGAACACTGACTGTTCTTCCAGAGAACAAAAGTTCATTCCTAGCACCCACAAGGCAGCTAACAACTGTCTGTAACTGCAATATCTGACACCCTCACACAGACAAACATGCAGACACAATACCAATGCAAATAAAATAAGAATAAACTATTTTCTAAAGTTAGTCATAGCAAATGTTTATCATATATTATAAATAGATGTATTTGTTATACAGTATTATAGTTATTTCCGGTATTTATGTCTGAAAAAAAACATAGTTACCAGCAATAATACAATAAGTCTTAGGTGGGTAAGTATTTATAGTAAATATTAATTTGATCCAACAATATAGCTACATACTAAATAGTACACATAAAATCCAGGTATCAGACAAACTAGAGGAATATTCCTAATAAAGAAAAGAGTTAGCGAATCTGAGAAACTCAGAAGGAAGAATTTCAGGAGAAGGGAAGAGGAAAAGAAACTGCCCAGAGTGGATTCAAAGCTCAGAGCTCTGGCCCAGTGTCAAAGGACTATGCTTCTCAAAACAAACGGAGGCAATTTGTGCCCACAAAGAACAGGAGAGTGTAGCTTGATATCGTGACTGAGGATAGAACTACAGTTAAAGTGAGGGAAAAGAAAGATTTGAGGAAAGCCAGAAGGGGGAAAAGCCATACAAATTAGAAACCCAATGAATGAGGAGACCCTCTGAGTCAGTGCGGGATCCAACAGCCTCTATTTGTTTTGGCATCTCTGACCTCCGACATGCGTATTCCTTGCCTTTTCTGGTTTTATTATACTCTTTTAAATGTGCTGCAACTAAATTTGCCAACAAAAGTAGCAACCATATTCCACAAGAACATAAATGGTGGTTTTGTGGAGGGATGGAATAACAGGTTCGGTTGGTTTCCGAGGCCTCGGCTTTATCTCAGGCAACGAGGAGCTGAGTTAGGATGCTGCCCAGGTGCACACAATGAAGGAACCTTCAGAAGAAAGGCTTTAGGGCAGAGGCACTTCCGAGGAACCAGATAAGGGCGAGGCAGCGGTATGTGTCCTTGAGGAACTTGAAGACACAGTCACGGCTGAGCAGAGGGACGCTATCAGTAATAATCAAAAGCTGGACTCCAGCCACGTGATTGTGTACCTAACCCCGGACAAGTGCCACAGCCTGAGCGTGGTGATTCCCGGACTAACTTCTAGCAAGTACACACCCCACCTTAGCTTCTCCTCCGAAGCCTCAGGTGACTGCTTGGAAAAGCACCGTGAGTTCAGAGACTTTCCGCAAGGACAGATTTAGAAATCAAGATAGTTGGCTTATTTCCTTGGGTCCTTAGGCTATTGAGACGACAACAAAGGGGCTGAATGGCTAGTTTGGGCTACGTCACTTACTCGACCTTTCTGAGGCTGTTTTCAGTGCACAGACCGCTTATTAAACTTTTATGTAATTTGCGAAGTGGTAAACAAAGGACTAAGGCTGATTGAGGTCAGTTCAGTAAGGAGTCTGGCCACATACGGCCATGGTGGATACTGAAGAAAGAAACAGTGCCCTAAAAAGACATTGGCACTGAATGCCGTCTTTGGATGTCCCTAACAAAAGTGAAAAACTGAAAAGTTCTTGATGGGAAATACAGAGGACAGCGTCTCAAGCAGCTCACTGCTCTCTAGGGGAAGATAGTAGATGCTGAAGCCTGCGCGTTTATTGGTCTAGCTTAGCGGTTCTCAATTTCCTAATGCTACGATCCTTGAATACAGTTCCTCATGTTGTGGTGATCCCTAACCATAAAATTATTCTGTTGCTACTTTGTAACTGTAATTTTGCTGTTGTCAAAAAATCATAAAGTGAGCATCTGTGTTTTCAGGTGGTGTTAGGCTGCCCCTGTGAGAGGGTCTTTTGACCCCAAAAGGTCACGACCCACAGGTTGAGAACCACTCATACTACTCAGCTCCTAGCCTCACAGTATCAATAGAAAAAGACTTTGCAGGACTAGTTATGATCTGAAGACTGCTGATATTTGCTTAATAGCAGCTATCAAAGCAATGAGAGATCCTCTGCACAGCACCTCTCTCCAATCCCCACTCTCCTTTCCGTTTCTGATTGTTGAATATTGTCTTACTTAGGGACCAATTGTTTGTTACACAGTAGGAGGAAAACACAATTTCTTAGAAGAAAACTTAAGAGGAGGGCATGTTCATATTTCAAGATCTTGTAGAGCTAGAAAATAGAAAGTTGAAATTGACTTGGTTCTCTTAGTTTTAAAGACAATTTCTCTCTCTTCCTTGCCCCTCCCTCTCTTTTGTATCTGTCTATCTGGGCTATAAAACACCGATTTCTTCTCTTAAAGTTTGAACAAGCCGTGTGAATTTGGAAGGAAAATTTGTTTCTATTATGCAAAATGGTGTTATTGCCATCTCTAGTTTGTTAGTAGTAGTTAAATTTAGATTTTACACAAATGAACCTCTAACTTTAGCGTGAACCAGAATTACCTGCTAAGACAGATTGCTAGACTACACTCTGAGTTTCTGATTAAGCCTTTCTGGTGGGGGACCTGAAAATTTGTATTTTCATGAGTTTCTTGATGATAATGGTCGGGGGAACCATTTTTTGGGGGGAACTGTGGGGATGGCTCCGTGAGTTAAGTGCTAGCAGGGCAAGGGTAAAGATCTGAATCCAGAACCCCAATACCTATATAAAAGTCAGCCCCAGAACTCCAATGATGATATGGAGGCAGAGACAGAGGATCTTTAGAACTCCTTGAGTCCACTAGCCTTTTGTATTTACTAATACTTGCTGTTGTCGTCTGACCGCTACATGTGCTAATATACACATATGCCTGTTGAAGCACTGACTAGGGGCATAGCTCACTTGCTATGGAGCTTGCCTAGCAAGCATTAAGGCCTCTGGCATTAAACATCTTCAACAGCGTATAAACCAGGCACAGGGACAGGGGCCAATAATCTCAGCACTCTGGAAGTAGAGGCAGAAAAATCAGAGGTTCAGATTCGTGATCACTTTCCTTACAAGGCAAGTTCAAGGCCAGCCTACATGAGAACTGGAGTAAACACACACACACAGAGAGCACTTATTTATTCCAGTGTGCAGCCTGTTACAGACAAAAGAAGAAAGAGAACTAGAGGGCGTGTGCTATGGCCTGGTAACGGAAGGCTCCACATAGGTAAACAGTCTATGACTGGGTTTCTTCCCTCCGACTATGGGTTGCTTCTGAAGTTGTATGTCTGGCAAGGTAGTACTTATAAGGGAAAAGGTATTTGTGCATTTTTAAGGACAAAAGAACAGAATTTGCAAAAGGGGTACACTAGCTGCATTTCCTTGCTTATCTTTATCCATTCCTTCTAGAAAGTCTACACCAGTCACTGGAACAGTTGTGATGTGGAGCTGTGTTGACCCCTGTCCTCATTCCAAGATTTTTCCTCTTGAAAAAAAGCAAGCAGCAAAAGACAAGCTGGGAAGAAAGTCAATGGCAGTAGTCCCTGTACTGAGACTGTTGTCTGGGGTCAGGACTGTACCTTGTCCTGTTCGGGATTAGGAAGGAGGAAGTGGTGGTAAAGAGTCTGAGGAAGCAGAGCAGCTGCAGGGAGAAACTGAGGAACCAGGAGACTTTGTGCCCTGATAGCTAGCTAAAGCACCCCACTTCCCCTTCTCGGGGCCTTCCTGCAAGCCTGCCTACTCCAAAAATCTCCTGAAGGTTCTCTAAGACTTCTAAGAATTCCTTAACTCACTGTCTTTATGACAGCTATTTTTTTTTTTTTTTTTTTTTGAGGGTTGCTTTCCCTTACAAATCAAAACATTGACGAGCCCGGAATGATGGCTCAGAGCTGTAATCCCAGCGCTCTGAGAGCTGAGTCAAGATTACTGAGTGTTTGCTTTCTAGAAGGAATGGATAAAGATAAGCAAGGAAATGCAGCTAGTGTACCCCTTTGGCTACAGAGTGAGTTCCAGGTCAACACCAGAGAATGAGATCCTGTCTCAAAACCAAACCGAAGCAACATCACAACAAAATATAGTAAAATATGCATTTTGAAGGACTTTGTTGGCTAGCATGGGCCATGGTGCCCAGAAAAGTCCTGTTTACCGTGGCATCATTTCTTTCTCAGTTGTGTGGAAATACTTTTGTCTTGACATCTACCGGTCATCTCTTAATCTCAATCTTCTTGCATTCATGGGGACACTGGTTGTTTTCCCTTTTCTGTGCTGGGGGAGGAAGTGTTGTCTCTAACCCTCAGCTGCCTTCTAACACCTTCTAAGAAAAACCAAGTGGGTGTTTCGGCTCCGAGGTGGGAAGATTTCTCAATCATGATTCAAACTGTCTGTAACAAGTTTTAACACAAACTATAAATACCCAACACACACCATCTGCTTCCCATCTTTTCATATTTTGAAAGATGAGGGCAAACGCTACTTGAAGGCATCTGCTTGGAGGTCTTTAGAACTGTCCACTGCGGACATTCTTCCCTCTCATCCTGAGCTCAACGGTGTGAGCACCGCTTTCCAGCGTAAGAATGTGCATCGTGCTTACGTAAGTGGGATTCAGTGTAAGAATTGCTGTGACGATATCACATATCTTTGCTAAACGTGTCGGCCTTGGCTTTCTTTTCCTCTGATGATCCCCTGGCTTTGTACCTGCAGTTGGGGCTACAATAATAGAAGCTCCTTTTCACAAACAATTTATCCTTCAGTTTCATTTCTATGAATTGTGTAGGAAATAGATATGTATTTTCTCATGTTAATTAATTTGTAATCTGGTGATTAGATTCCCAGACCTAACCATCTCATCTGTTCATCTCCTAAATCCTGCTTCATCTCCTCTGCTAGATAGGATCAGATGAAATGAGGTTGGGCAGGGCACAAATAAGGGAGGGCATGTTTACACAGGATGGGTATGACCAGAAGGAAAAATGGGACAGCTTGCAGGGGCACCCTTAAAATCTTTGCTGCATCTTATAGGAGGCTATGAGATTGGCTGGTGCAAACTGAAGATCGTCTTTACTGTGCCATGGGACTTGATATAGCGCTCACTGCTGTAACACGTTCCTGTGCTTCTGCCCCCTGTGTGGAGTCTAATTCCATCATCACACTCCATCCTCCTTCATCCGAGGCAGCAGAGTACAGCCCCTATTGTAAGCTTAGAACATATAAGTGGGGTTGACGAGATGTCTCAGTGCTGAACGTTGATTGCCGCTTAAGTCTGACCACTGAAGATCAACCTCTGGAATTCACATAAAGACATCCACTCCCTCATATTTCTCTCTTTCTCTCTTTCTCTCTCTCTCTCTCTCTCTCTCTCTCTCTCTCTCTCTCTCTCAGATGGTGATAGCTATCTAAGTTCTTATTGAATACAATACCTTTTCATTTGTATAAATTGATTTTAAAGTGGTTTAAATATGTTATATGTTATATGCATGTTTATGAGTTAAATTGCATCTGATTTTCATTTTGTCATGTTCTTGTATTACTTTAGTAATATCTTATTATCTCCTCTATCATAAATTCAGCTAAATTTTTATTAAAATTAGTTTTACCAGGAATTATAATGGACACATAGCTTCTTAGGAACTCTGAATCCCCAATGTAGCATTCTGTACATAGGATCTACCCAATAGCTTACTCTAATTTCCTATTGTTGTGTATCTTATTTTCTCTCTTTTTTGATTTATTATTAGTATATATGTGAACATCTGTGTGCATGTATGTGCATGTATGTATATGGGTGATAAAAGAGGCCAGAACAGGTTGTCAAATGCCCTGGAGTGAGAGTTACAGGTCCTCATGAACCACCCAGAATGGGTGCTATGGTCTGAAAGCTGGGCCTCCTGATAGAGCAGCAGGTACCTTTAACTGTCAACTACCTCTCCAGCCCCATCTTGTACTATAGTCTTATGACTGCTAAAGTGTGTTTGCTCTCAGATATCAACTATGTTGACTTTTACAGTGTTTCACAACTGTAGTGCCTGCTGTTTATTTGTGGTTTTGAGGCTTTTATTAATCAATATTATTTTAGATTTGATTTACTATGCATGTGTGTTGCTTTCCTTGCTTGGGGGAATTGATGAAATTCTTCCAGGGCTGGCCTTAACTCATTTATTCTGATACTATGTGTGTATAGAGAGGGACTGGGCTACACAATCCACAGCAACTGTCCAGACAGCAGAGGACAACTCCCAGAAGTTGGTTCTCTCCCTTTACCTGGCTGAGGCCAAGCCACCCTTGCTGTTGATGGCCCAAGAGCTTACAGATGATTCTCTTGACTCTGCCTTCCATCTTCTCATGGGCATGCTGGGATTACATACACATGCACCATAGCATCCAACTTTTTGATACTGGTTGCGGGGATCAAACTCGGATTGCCAGACTTACGTAGCAAGATATTTTGCCCACAGAACTATGTCGTAGACTCCTGGGTTGGAACTTAGAAAGTAAAAATTGGAAAAGTGGTTGTCCTAATGCCTTTTTTGTTCAGACAGAGTTGTGTTGTGTAAGCCTGACCGTCCTGGAAGTAGCTCCGTTGTACAGGCTGACCTTGAACTCACAGAGATTTGCCTGCCTCTGCCCAAAGTGCTGGGATTAAATATGTCTGCCTGGCAAGCTTGGCTTAATACAATAAGTATGATTGTTTTGTTCCCTAGTGAATAAAAATGAGGACTTCTGGGTATGGTTGAGAAAAGGGGTATTGTTGTAGATATGAGGTAGAGTACAGCCAGGGACATCAGGAAGGTTCCAGACTGAACTGGACCAGCAGAAGAGAGGTTGGGGAGACTGGAGTAAAAGAAAGACAAGGGCAAGAGGGAAAGTGGATCAAAAAAGGAGCAGAAGACTTAGAAGCCAAGAGTGAGCTATCCAGGAGCCAGGAACCAAGGACCAAAAGAACACATGGCTGAAATAGCAGGTTTATACAGGAAAGAGAAGCTAGAGGAAAGGAAGCAAAGTCCAGCCCCTGTGCTAGAGAGGTGAAAAGGAGGGGGCAGGGTAAGAAGTGCTGGGATGAGCCCCAAGTACAGAGTGAGATTTGTCCAAGGTTTCTTTGGGACCTGACACCCAGATCATCTCCACCTAAGAACAGCTTGCCTCTTGATAATCCCATTATAAGTTGATAAGGTAAATTAGGAGTGCATTGAATCTGCAAGCCAAACACAAGGTGTTTGCAGGTTCTTTCCTGATGATGTGGCTGACTGGGAGCTGCTCACTGAATAAGAGAGCATTATGTGCCCTGCCCTTAATATTATCAAAACTCAGAGACACTCCTTTTTTGAAGCAGGACAAAGGCTATGGATTCTTAGGCTGAGCTCTCTGGCCAGGAGCTGCTTGTGTTCTCTCCCTCCCTCTCAGACATCCACTATACATACACTTCATGTTACACTCCAGGTATTTTCCCAGCAGTCCCAAGGTCAGTGTTTATGTTCTTCCTCATCTCTTTTTTTTTTCCCCTCTGCTTTAGTTTGTTTAGTTTCTCTAGACCATGCATGCTATGGAATAGTCTGGAAGCTCATTAACCTTTATATATAAACTACAGTGGGGGTTACACTGATTCAGTGTCTCTAATAAAATTCACAAGCAGTGACTTTATGTTTGCTTAATTTCACTGAACTTCTAAATGTGTCTCCTTTCCTATATGGCAAAATTATTTGCTAGATGAAATATTCACTTTCCCATAGTAAATTATATTAGTTTCAAACTTACAATACAAATGCTGTCATGCCAATCATGCCTTTCTTAAACATACCTCAGTGTTCTTCTGTAGCTCTTTTCAAAAAATCTGTCCTGCTAGGACTGTACTGATGTGTGATTCCCCTCTGTATGCTATGAATATGTTTTATTACCATTGGTTAATAAAGGAACTGCTTTGGCCTATGACATGGCAGAACAGAGCTAAGTGGAAAAACTAAACTGAATGCAGGGAGAAAGAAGGCAGAGTCGGGGAGATGCC
This sequence comes from Alexandromys fortis, assembly GCF_014885135.2. Lineage (NCBI taxonomy): Eukaryota > Metazoa > Chordata > Mammalia > Rodentia > Cricetidae > Alexandromys > Alexandromys fortis. The sequence goes on from NW_026067933.1 coordinate 3,961,332, forward strand.
GTGTAGCTGCCAAAGGAGAAAGATGCCAAAACCTTACCAGTAGGCCACAGCCTCGTGGTGACACATAGATTAATAGAAATGGGTTAAGTTAAGATGTAATAGCTAGAAAGGAATATGCCTGAGCCAAATAGTGTTGGAATTAATATTTGTGTGTGTGTGTGTGTGTGTGTGTGTGTGTGTGTGTGTGTGTGTGTGATTATTTGGGTTTGGGCAGCTGGGAAACAAAAGTATAGTCTCTATTTACAAATGACGCCCAAGCTTTTGGGGCTGACCCACAGGACTTGCCATCCACTTCAGTCTGGTGCTTGTCTGTTCACTTGGGGACAGAAGGAACATAGCTTCCACCCAGCAGTCCCAGAGCTGGTAGAAAATGTACCTCTGCCATATTGAAAGGTCAAGAGAGGTGGAGCCAGCACCCAGGGCTGCCATGACCACACCGTTTACCATTTTAAAATGCTCCTAGTCAGAAAAGGATTTCAGATATGCAATAAGACAGAATCATACATAAAAGACCTCTACATGATACACAGTGTGTTTTTAAAATGTACATAGGCTTGGTAGAGAGAGGAAAAGAGTATAGACAGTCACAAAAAAAAGTAAATAATTTTACAAAATTAAGCGATCTTTAAAGAGACAGCAAAAGTAATATAGAGTAGTGACAAACACAGATTAAAGAATTAAAGATAATAATCATTAAAAAGTAGTAGAAAAAGCCACATAAAGATAGAAAATGTACAGAGTCTGAATTATGTATACAATTGTGTTTTCTTCATTTTTTTTGACTGAGCTAACTACAGTGAGACATTTCACTGTACAGACTGCTAGGCTAAATCAACATTTTTTAATTGATTTTATTGAGCTCTTCCATTTTTCTCTGTTCCCCTCCCTGCCTCTTCCCCTCCTCTTCAACCCTCTCCCATGGTCCCCAAGCTCCCAATTTACTCAGGAGATCTTGTCTTTTTCTACTTCCCATGTAGATTAGATCTATGTATGTCTCTCTTAAGGTCCTCATTGTTGTCTAGGTTCTCTGGTATTGTGATTTATAGGCAAGTTTTCTTTGCCACTTATGAGTGAGTTCATATGATAATTGTCTATCTGGGTCAGAGTTATCTCACTCAATAGGATGTTTCCTAGCTCCATCCATTTGCCTGTAAACTTCAAGATGTCATTTTTTTTTTCTGCTATGAAGTACTCCATTGTGTCAATGTACCACATTTTCCTTATCCATTCTTCAGTTGAGGGGCATTTAGGTTGTTTCCAGGTTCTGGCTATGACAAGCAATATTGCTATGAACATAGTTGAGCACATGTCCTTGTGGTATGATTAAGGATCCTTTGGATATATACCTAACAGTGGTATTGCTGGGTCTTGAGGAAGGTTGTTTTCTAATTTTCTGAGAAATCGACATACAGATATCCAAAGGGGCTGTACCAGATTGCATTCCCACCAGCAATGGATGAGGGTACCCCTTCCTCCACAGCCTCTCCAGCAAAGGCTATCATCAGTGTTTTTGATTTTAGCCATTCTGACAGGTATAAGATGGAATCTCAGAGTTGCTTTGATTTGCATTTCTCTGATGACTAAGGATGTTGAGCATTTCCTTAAGTGTCTTTTAGCCATTTTAGATTCCTCTGTTAGAATTCTCTGTTTAGGTCTGTATTTATTTTTAAATAAGTTATTTGCTCTTTTGATGACCAATTTCTTGAGTTCTTTGTATATTTTAGAGATTAGACCTCTGTTTGATGTGGAGTTAGTCAAGATCTTTTCCCATTCTGTAGACTGTCATTTTGTCTTGTTGACTGTACCCTTTACAGAAGCTTTTCAAGTTCAGGAGGTCCCATTTATTAATTGTGTCTCTCTGTGCTACTGAGGTTATATTTAGGAAGTGGTCTCCCGTGCCAACACATTCAAGTATACTTCCCATTTTCTCTTCTATAAGGTCCAGTGTGGCTGGCTTTATGTTGAGGTTTTTGATTCATTTTGACTTGAGTTTTGTACAGGCTGATAGATATGGATCTATTTTAATTCTTCTAGATAATCAACATGTATATTTTAAAGATATCATGACTTCATAATTTGAGTCTAAGAATATGTTACTTTGGAAAAGAGGTTCTCCTTTTGTTTCCACAGAAGATGAGAACCTGTGGATTCCTTCCAGACTAATGTGATTTGATGGAACAAAACCCTTTAGAAGGTCTTCATGACCCCTAAAAATAATTTGTCAAACAAAAAGCAGGAAGCGATTTGGAGAAAACTCTGCCCAAATTCCTAAAATATTGTTCATAGTGATTGTTTACATTTAAAGGGGGATATGATATAGAAATGAATAATTAACATTGGTACAGACTTTGGTATATTGATACAAATTTAAGGCCAATTTTGTTATATGTATATTTTTACTCTTGTTTAAGGTATTATGTTCAAACAGATCATTTAAAAATGTAATGTGTAATTAAAAATTAGAGATTAATAGATAGTCCTCTATAATAGTCAAACTGTTAGTCATGTTAGGTTTTTTTAGATGTACAGAGATATATTTCAGTTAGATAATCTTTAGTACTTCAAAGATCAATGGAATAAAATATTTAAAAGGTTTTAAGAACTTAAACTTTTCTCAACAGGGAGATATGTTTGCTTCTGGCAGCACCAATTACTTCAGAAAGGTTGACAAGTATTGAAGAAACCTGTTATGGAATTTGCCTTCAGTATGAAAAGGCTAGCCATTTGGGCAAGAAGCTGTTCTTGCCTGGACTATTTGATGGTATGATTTATGAACTGGATATGCAGGACCTAGAGAAAAGTGACTGTAGAACATTCCAAAAGATGGAATTGTCCTTTATGGTTTCTGCCTCATGAAAGAGACTATCCGACATTCTGCAGGACATAGAAGGAAGTGACTAACAAACTGCCAATATAGGTGAAACAGTCTTTCAAATTTCCTTTTTTATTTATTTATTTTTTATTGAAAAAAAAATTTCTGCCTCCTCCCCGCCTCCCACTTCCCTCCCCATCTCCCCTTTCCCTCCCCCTCCTCCCACTCCTCTCCCCCTCCCCCCCCTCCTCTCCCCCTCCCTCTCCAGTCTGAAGAGCAGTCAGGGTTCCCTGCCCTGTGGAAAGTCCAAAGTCCTCCCCCCTCCATCCTGGTCTAGGAAGGTGAACATCCAAACTGGCTAGGCTCCCACAAAGCCAGAACATGAAGTAGGATCAAAACCCAGTGCCATTGTCCTTGGCTTCTCATCAGCCCTCTTTGTACGCCATGATCAGAGAGTCCGGTTTTATCCCATGCTTTTTCAGTCACAGTCCAGCTGGCCTTGGTGAGCTCCCAATAGATTAGCCCCACTGTCTCCGTGGGTGGGTGCACCCCTCGTGGTCCTGACTTCTTTGCTCATATTTTCCCTCCTTCTGCTCCTCCTTGGGACATTGGGAGCTCAGTCCAGTGCTCCAGTGTGGGTCTCTGTCTCTATCTCCATCCATCACCAGATGAAGGTTCTATGGTGATATGCAAGATATTCATCAGTATGGCTATAGGATAGGGTCATTTCAGGTTCCCTATCCTCAGCTGCCCCAGGAACTAACTGGGGACATCGCCCTGGGCACCTGGGAGCCCCTCTAGGTTCAAGTCTCTTGCCAACCCTAAGATGGCTCCCTTAATTAAGATATGTGCTTCCCTGCTCCCCTATCCAACCTTCCTTTACCCCAATCATCCCTGTCAGAATGGCTAAAATCAAAAACACCAATGATAGCCTTTGCTGGAGAGGTTGTAGAGGAAGGGGTACCCTCATCCATTGCTGGTGGTAATGCAAACTTGTGCAACCACTTTGGAAAGCAGTGTGGCGGTTTCTCAGGAAATTCGGGATCAACCTACCCCTGGACCCAGCAATGCCACTCTTGGGAATATACCCAAGAGATGCCCGATCATATGACAAGGACATTTGTTCAACTATGTTCATAGCAGCACTATTTGTAATAGCCAGAGCCTGGAAACAACCTAGATGTCCTTCAATGGAAGAATGGATGAAGAAAGTGTGGAATATATACACATTAGAATACTACTCAGAGGTAAAAAAAACAATGACTTCTCGAATTTTGCATGCAAATGGATGGAAATAGAAAACACTATCCTGAGTGAAGTAACCCAGACCCAAAAAGATGAACATGGGATGTACTCACTCATAATTGGTTTCTAGAGATGAATAAAGGTCAGTGAGTCTATAATTTGATCTCCTAAAGAAGCTAAATAAGAAAGTGATCCCAAAGAAAAACATATAGCTATCCTCCTGGTTATGGGAAGTAGACAAGATTGCCTGGCGAAAATTGGGATCTTGGGGGTGGGGTGGGAGGGGGTTAAGGGGAGATGGGGAGAGAAAAGTGAGAAGGGGAGGTTGGGGGGAACTTGGGGAAATGGGATGATTGGGACAAATTTCCTGCTTCATGGAAAAGTCTGCCAGATACTATAGGCCTGTAGGCTGAAGATGGATGTCCCAGTGTAACAGAGGAACTTTGGGTGACTCTCCAGGCAGTGAGGTGTCTATCTCAATTGTAGAGTTTTAAAAGTTGCTTACAATGCACTTCCTGTTTACTTAGGTAATATTATATCCTTCTGGGGTCTGTGGTGGAGTTGAGGACAGATACTTACAGTTATTGGTTACAGTTTTACTTAGTTATGATAAAAGATAACTTAGATATGAAACTTTAGACTCACAAAGAAATACTGAAACTGCAATTCTTGCTTGATTTAGACAGAAAGGGGAAGATGATATGGGATTCCCCTCTGTATCCTATGAATATGTTTCATTACCATTGGTTTAAAAAAAATCTGCTTTGGCCTATGTCAGGGCAGAATAGAGCAAGGCAGGAGAAAAAATAAACTGAATGCAGAGAGAAAGAAACTAGAGTCAAGCAGAAGCCATGTAGCTGCTGAAAGAGAAAGATGCTGGAGCCTTACCAGTAGGCCATAGCTTCATGGTGTTATATAACATAGATTAATAGAAATCGGTTCATTTAAGATGTAAGAACTAGATAGAAATATGCTTGAGCAATCAACCAAACAGTATTGCAATTAATATGGTTTCTGTCTGATTATTTACACTGCACAATTAAATTCTTACATTCATCTGTGCTGGTAATTGAACTCAGGGTCCAGGGTCTTCCTTTCTCATGCTAAAATTATCCCTAGTTATTTAGAATAATGATGCTACCAACAGATTCACCACTTTGTCTATTTCTGTTTCTTGAAAATGTTTAAACATTAACATAAACTCATTTATGGGTGGAGAAATGGTTTTAGGGTTAAAAATACTTATTGTTCCACCAGAGGACTACAGTTTGGATCCAGTTTGAGTACCCACGTTAGGTGGCTTACAACCACCTATAATTCCATTTCTAGAGGATCCAAAGTCCTTTTCTGTCCTATGAAGCACCAGCACACACATGGCATACACCCCCATAGATGCAAACCCACATAGATAAAAATAAAATAAGTTATTGAAAGGTAAATAATAAAACAATTAGCTGGTTTCCAAATTAAATTTATAAGGTGTATTTGTTAAGACATCTGGTTTATATATGTGTTTTACCCTACTCCTTTATCGTCTTCATAAGTAACTCAATGAATGCAGAGATTATCTCCCTCACTATTAAAATATATATATACCTCCATACATGTGTGCATATATGTACATATATATTCCCACACATTGTATTAGTTAGACTTTGCCATTAATGTGAGAGAGAAACAACTTACAGGGAGAATTATTTATTTCAACTCCTGTTTGCAAAGATTTCAGGACATTATGGCAGGGGAGACATGATGTATCAAATGTACAGCCAAGAAACAGGAAAAAACAGTGACAAGAATGAGCCTTGGCAAATGTGCTCAATCAAGCCCAGCCTGTACTTATGAACTGCCTTAATCTAAACTCAACATTCTAATTCCTTCCCAGAATGCTGTGTTAGTTAGTATGAGTCTATCAGCTCATTAAATAAGAGATGAGAGGATATAATTACCTCTAGAACCCAAAGATGTGTTTTACTAATCTTCTAGATGATTCTCTACCTAGTCATGTGGTCAATAATAATTAATAATCACACTCTCATTAAAGCATAATAATAATAAGCTACACATCCTTTTCCTTCATATTGTTTCCCCAATAAATTTTAGAGATTTCTCCAAACTGCATATACAATTTAATATTTACATATTATAATTTTACATGAACATACCACTTTATTATGTGGATGCTATATAATTTATTTAGCCAGTCTTATACTAGGATAACTGAGTTGTTTACATTTTTATTTCTTAGATCAAAAGGCAATTACTTATCAATTCATTTATGTATTTATTGTTGTGTGTGAGCACGTGAGTGTAGGCACTGTAGGCACACATACCACCACATATATGTGGAGGTCAAAAGGACAGTTCTCATGAGTAGTTCCCTCCTTACACATGGGTTCTGGGAACTGAATTCAGGTCATCAGACTTGGCATCAGGCATTTTTATTCTCTGAGCCACCTCACCAGTCTAAGAAATACCTTAAAGCTATGTTTTCATGTTTTTCTAGTGTATCTATTGTTGGACTACTGTGGTGGTTTGAAAGAAAATGGCCACGAAAGGGAGTGGCACTAGTGGGGGTTGTGGTTTGGTTGAAGTAGATGTGGTCCTTTTAGAAAGAAGTGTTTCGCTGTGGGAGTTGGCTTTGAGGTCTATGCTCAAGCTATACCCAGTGTGGCAAACTACTTTCTGTTGCCTGCTAAACATGTTTGCCTGATGCCACCAAGTCCCACCATGATGACAATGGACTAAAACCTCTGAACTTTAAATAATTTTTATATTAAATAATTTTAAATAATTTCCTTCATAAGAGTTACCATGATCATGGTGTCTCTTCTCAGCAATAGAAACCCTAACTATGACAACTACCTTTGTGGAGAGAAAACAAAAAATAACTGCATATGCACTTACATTATGTGTTTTTAATTTTTCTCCTGTAGGAGGCCCAAAAATGTAAACCTATTTCCACCTTGTCTGAAGGTCAGAGAGTTTCAACTTGCTCTAAATTGTTGCCATTCCACCCTTTCCAAAGGTCAGAGAATTGTAACTTTATTCCTTCAAGGTTATTGTGTTTCTACCTCAAACAAAGGTCCCACCTAGATTTAGATCAGAGAGTTCTGCTCTCTCAAGGTGATTGTCAACTGGTGTGGCTAATAGCCAGACCTTGTGTTTCAAGTATGGAGAAGTAAATCTCTTTCTACCTCAAAAGTCTAAGGATTCAACAAAGTCCCTACTCCCTTAGGGAGATAACAATGGATTCCATCCAGGGAGTGGTTTGCCTACAGAATGTTTTGGTCTAGGTTATGAGTGTTACTTGCCTTGTTCTAGTAAAAGAATGTTTAACTGAGAATGTAACCTCCAGTCTTCAATAGGTGTGTTCATTTCCTTGTATCATGTTAATGTAATTCTTATATTACTCCTGCCTTTTGGGGTCGGGGTATTTATTTTAAGCAAACAAAAATTAAACGCGGGTAATTTCAGTATTCACTGGAACTCCTTCCCAGTACTATCCTAAGTTTTCTGTTTTATTATTTTCACTTTCATTTTCGTTCTCTTTACTATTTTTCTAATCCTCATGCCCCTATCCTGGTAAGTAGTATCTTTGTCAAAGCTGATCTCCAATAGTTTCATCAGCTTTAAGTGAGCAGCCCTGCTTCCCGGTGGCCTCAGCATCATACCGAGCTTTGAACTTTTGAAAACCTGCCCATCTGATGAGTGAGGGAAAAAGTTCCTTCTACTGCCAGGATCTTGGGGTTTTCATTTACCCTGCAAAGAACAAATTGTAAACCACTTTGCATAGTGTCCCAGACCCTAAATGAGGGTTTCATTTACCATGTAATTTATTTCTAGTTCATGTTTCTGTCCTGAACAAGCTTTTGGGTTTGAGGTTATAAACAAGATAATTTGACTGTTTACTTGTGGTTGAACAAATGGCTTAAATATACACATGGAAAAAAATCCTTTCAGAAGGAGAGAAAGTGGGGCAATCATTTCTAAAAATTATCATCTGTTTGTCTGACAAACTTTTGATAATGTTGTAAAAACACTTGGTTTTATTATTTAAAAGACTTTTCTTTTTTCAGTCAAAAAGATCTCTGATAAGCTAGATGAAAATATCTGGTAGCCATTTACTTTTATACTCACTCTCATGAGAGTGACTTGGATTAGATATTCAAGCTTTATTCCCTAATGTCTTCTAGACTGTGTTTCTTTTACTTCAAATTTTGTTCAGTTTCCTACATGATAATTTGCTTTTTGTTCTTTCTCATTAAAAAAACTGCAGGTTATTTTTCCCAATTGGGTTCATGATAGCCCAGACTTGCCTAGAACTTACTGTGCAGTGAAGATTGGCCTTGACCTCCTAAGTACTGACAAGGGCTAAGATTGCAGGCATCTGCCACCATTCCTATATCCTTTCTCACTTAAAACATGTTATTTACTCTTCTGCGCTCACACTTCCTCTTAAAGTCATCTTGGTTTACTCTTGCTGTGTAGCCAGTTTTGTCATCTGAGTCAATTGTCTTAGTTAGGGTGTCTAGTTTTTGTGAAGTGACATCATGGCCACAGCCACTCTTATACTGATAAACATCTAACTTGAGCAGACTTGCAGTTTAGAGGTGCAGTCCATTGCCATCACAGCAGGAAGCATGGCAGCATGAAGGCAGACATGGTACAGGAGAGGTAACTGAGAGTTCTACATATGGATGGGCAGGCAGCAGGGAGAGTAACACTGGGCCTGCCTTGGACTTCCGACACCCCAATGCCCACCCCCAGTGACACACTTCCTCTAGCAAGACCACATCTACTTTAGCAAGCCACACCTCCCAACTGTACCACTCCCTGTGACTCTACGGGGGCTATTGTTATTCAAATCATCAGAGTCCTGATTTATAGTGGCTTCAAAATGAAGGTATACTTGAGCGTGTGTACATGTTCGGACAGAGTCTTGATATTTGGCCTTGAACTTATGAGCCTTCTACTTTAGCACCTCAAATCCTGGGACTGCTCACATGTACCACCATACCTGGCTCAAGAAACTGCTTTTAAAGAAAGATGTCTTTGGGCTGGAGAGTACTGCCATCTATAAACTGCTTTCATTCTAAGAACAAGGCTTTAAATTTCATCTCCAGAGATGCTGGCACACTCTTATAATCCCAGCACTGGGAAGGCTAAGATAGTGGCTTCATGTGGGATGCCCCTCTGTATGCTATGAATATGTTTTATTACCATTAGTTAATAGAGAGGCTGCCTTGGCCTATGGCACAGGACAGTATAGTCAGGTGGAAAATCCAAACAGGGATAGTGGAAGAAAGAATGTAGTGTCAAGGAGATGCCAGCAGTCACCAGAGGATCAAGATGTGAGGTAACAAGTTCACGAGCCTCATGGTAAAATATAGAATAATAGAAATGGGTTAAGTTGTAAGAGTTAGTTAATAATAAGCCTGAGCTAATAGGCCAAATAGTTTGTAATTAATATAATTAATAATAACAGAGTAGTTATTCGGAAACTGACAGGTGGAAGAGAAATCTCCAGTTACAGTGGCTCCCTAGGGTTCGGGAGCAACCCCAGAGCTTACTTAGAACATTCCAGGCCAATGAAAGACCCTGCCTAAGGAAAAATGAAACAGAAAATAAAGGTTACTTGATGTCATCAGGTTGTCCTCTGACCCTTTGACACACACATGCATGCTAACTACATTCACCAGTGCATCAACAGAACACATGCACATGCACACTCTTGTCTTCCCGGACTCGATGAGTTAACTCTCATGGGATACCAGAATTACAGGCCTAAGGCCATGGGGAAGGTTGGCATTTCTGTGCTTTCTTCTGGGACACGTTATCACTGTCTGCATCTTCCTCTAGTACACTGATCAAACATTCATGGTCTACCTAGTAAATGTGAACTACTGAAGCAGGGAGGAGGGACACATAAATGTGGCAGTGTTCCGATTCTGAGAAGCATCACAATCTAAGGACCTGATTGATTCCAGTTAGAGTGTGTGACTGTAACAGGCACGCAGAAATCCCTTCTCACTCCCTGATGACTGACTCCTATCCTTTTGTCTCTGTGGCCCAAGGCTGAGAAACTTAAAGGACAATTTACTTGGGCTCCTGTCTCAGAAGACTGAGTCATGGTTGGTTTGCCCCATGTACTTGGCAAGAACATGGTGGTAATGGGAGCTTGTAGAGGTGCTTAGCTCACATGGACTGATTGTAAGGTGCCAAAGAGGAACAGGCCAGAGACAAAATATCCCGAAGATATGCTTCCAGGGATGACGACCTCCTAAAGTTTTCAGAACTTTCCAGCACAGTGCCGCGAGCTGGGAACTAGCACTCCAACATATCGGTCACCTTTTGGAAATGGAGGGGGGCACCTCACCTGCAAGATACGGCACCTACTTGCCTTTTCACTGAATTTGCTGCAGTTTCCGAGAATGCCTTCTAACTGACTTCCTCCATTCCCAAAGTTGCTTGGTGCCTGCCCTGGAGGCTCTCCACTCATAGGAAATATCCTCCCCCTCATTCCACTCCTTCACCCCTCCACAGTATTGTCATTGTTTCTTTTCCTAGCTTGAAAGTTCAAAAGACCCGGGAAGAAAGCTTAGCTTAGCTTAGCTTAACTACAAGTCCTAGCACCCAACACAGTGAGCTATCTGTGAGATGCTAAAAAAAAAAAAAAAAAAAAAAAAAAAAAAAAAAAAAACAAACAAAAAAAAAAAACAACACCATCTGAGTCGACCACACAAGTACTTAGTGAACAAAAGAAGTAAAGAAAAGAGAAAGAAACCACACATCCCAGTGAAAATAGAATAAGCCAGGATGCCACAAATCGAATAACTTCTCAGAAGTATTGCGAATGATTATATTGGGGATTTAATGCTGGTTCTTATCTCATGGACCTTAAAAGTGTTTTAAAAAAGAAACTGCTGATTAAACCTACTTAACTTCCTTGAGTGATAATGATTGCTACCATGTAATTCTAATGAATAATTCTTTGTGACATTTATAGGCAAGTACAATAGCTAGGTAAATCCTACAATGTTAATCAGTAATTCCTGACAGCCAGGCACCACTGTAAGTTGCAGCTTTTAGGACACAGTGAATTACTATTGTATCTGTCCAGGTACAAACACAACTGAAAAATCAAAGTATGGTGTGTGTGTGTGTGTGTGTGTGTGTGTGTGTCTGTGTGTGTGTGTGTCTGTGTGTGTGTGTGGACTGGAAAATGGAAGCTTTTCATTTATATCATACTGTTCTATAGTTTTTCTGCTTATTGTTTGTTGACTGAGGTTTCTGTCCTACCCAGTCCCACAGACATTTGGTCTCAAAGAAATACACAGAGGCCTGCATTAATTATAAACTGATTGGCCTATTAGCTCAGGATTCTTATTAATTTTTATAACTTATATTAGCTCATAATTATTGTTTGTGGTAGCCAGATGGCTTGGTATCTTTTTAGTGAGGCAGTCACATCTTGCTTGCTCTGTGCCTGGCTTCCTCTGTGTCTGGGTGATGGGCGGAATCAAAGAGAAGCCACGTAGCCCCACCAGAGACAGACACTGGAACTTTACCAGGTAAGTCACAGCTTCAATGCAATGCACAGATTAATAAAAATGGCTTAATTAATATGCAAGAGTTAGCCAATAAGAAGCTAGAGCTAATGACTCAAGCAGTGATTTAATTAATACAGTTTCTTTTTGGTTATTTCAGGAGTCTGGGAAGCTGGGAAATGAACAAGCAGCCTCTATACAACAAACTGACACTCCAGTGTGTTCTAGCTAAATCCATGTAAAACCTAAGAAAGCTCAAAAAAGAATTCTAGACACAAAAGAAAAGAGTTTAGCACAGTTTCTTAGTAGCAACATTTTTTTTTTTCTAGACTGGCTTACAGTAAGCAAGGCGCCACAAGGTGAAGTAAAAACTGCGCAGCTTCTTTCTCCAACTCTTTCAGGAGGTCTGGCTGTGGAGCATTTGAGTGAGGTCTGTGAGCAGACTGTTACAACTTGCATAGTAGCAATATAGAACTACTGTGGGCCTGAAAATGTGTCTGCGAGCATGGCTCACACTAAGCAGACTTCTGCCCCACAATGTTGGACTGGGCAGAGCCAAAAGACAAAGCAGCCTTAGTTTCTGCTTAGCATTTTAAAAAAGTGCTTCTGGTCAGAAAATAATTACAGATACACAATAAAGATAGATTCAGATAAAAAAAACAGATCTCTAAGTTGGTCACAGTGCTGAATAAATGTACATAGACTTGGGAGAGAGAAGAGAGTACAGAGAGTAATAAAAAGAAGTAAATGTTTAAAGATGGAATATACACAGAGAGTCTAGATTATATATGTTACTGTGTTTTCTTTGAATTTTTTGACTATGAAGGAGCTAAGTAACCAACATATATACTTTTAGAGTTCTCTCGTCTTCAAAATTTGTGTCAAAGGATATGTTGCTTTGGAAAAGAGGTTATTCTTTTGCTTCCACAGAGGATGAGAACCCTTCAAGACTATGTGGTTTAATGGACCAAGATCCCCTGAAAGGTCACTGTGAACACCCCCTAAAAATTACTTTTCCCAACAAAAAGCAGGAGGCAGTTTGGATAGATTTATGCCCGTATTTCCCAATATTGTTTATAAATGTTTCTTTACATTTAAAGTGGGATATGCTATGGAAATTTGCATTGATATGAATCTTGGTTTATTGATACAAATTTAAGGTCAATTTTGTGATATATA